>NC_073234.2:12794166-13103240 GCF_029281585.2 Gorilla gorilla gorilla | reverse complement strand
ATAGCTGTGTAGATATTTGCATGTTCATACAGATAGCGGTATAGATATTTCCATGTTCATACAGATAGCAGTGTAGATATTTCCATGTTCATACCAATAGCGGTGTAGACATTTCCATGTTCATACAGTTAGCGGTGTAGATATTTCCATGTTCATACAGATGGCGGTGTAGATATTTACATGTTCATACAGATGGCGGTGTAGATATTTCCATGTTCATACAGATAGCAGTGTAGATATTTCCATGTTCATACCAATAGCGGTGTAGACATTTCCATGTTCATACAGTTAGCGGTGTAGATATTTCCATGTTCATACAGATGGCGGTGTAGATATTTACATGTTCATACAGATGGCGGTGTAGATATTTCCATGTTCGTACGGATGGCAGTGTAGATATTTTAATGTTCATACAGGTGGCGGTGCAGATATTTCCATGTTTATACAGATAGCAGTGTAGTTATTTCCATGTTTATAGAGATAGCAGTGTATACATTTCCATTGATATACAGATAGCTGTGTAGATATTTGCATGGTCACACTGATAGCGGTGTACATATTTCCATGTTCGTACAGATAGCGGTGTAGATATTTCCATGTTCATACAGATAGCGGTGTAGATATTTCCATGTTCCTACAGATAACGGTGTAGATATTTCCATGTTCATACAGATAGCGGTGTAGATATTTCCATGTTCATACAGTTAGCGGTGTAGATATTTCCATGTTCATAGAGATGGCGGTGTAGATATTTCCATGTTCATACAGAGGACGGTGTAGATATTTCCATGTTTGTAGGGATGGCGGTGTAGATATTTTCATGTTTACACAGATGGCGGTGTAGATATTTCCAGGTTTACACGGATAGCAGTGTAGACATTTCCATGTTTACTCAGATAGCGGTGTGGATATTTCCAGGTTTATGCAGATAGCAGTGTAGATATTTCCATGTTTATACAGATAGCGGTGCGGATATTTCCATGTTTATTCAGATAGCGGTGCGGTTATTTCCATGTTTATACAGATAGTTGCGCAGATATTTCCATGTTTATACAGATAGCGGTGTAGATATTCCCATCTTAATACAGATGGCGGTTTAGATATGTCCATGTTCGTACAGATGGCGGTGTAGATATTTCCATGTTCATACAGATGGCGGTGTAGGTATTTCGAAGCTTATAGAGATAGCGCTGTAGTTATTTCCATATTTATAGAGAAATCAGTGTAGATATTTCCATGTATATTCAGATAGCTGTGTAGATATTTCCATGTTCATGCAGATAGCGGTGTAGATATATCCATGTTCATCCAGATGCCGGTGTACATATATCCATGTTCATACAGATGGCGGTGAAGATATTTCCATGTTCATACAGATGGCGGTGTAGGTATTTCCATGTTCATACAAATGGCGGTGTAGATATTTCCATGTTCATAGAGATGGCGGTGTAGATATTTCCAGGTTCATACAAATGGCGGTGTAGATATTTCCATGTTCAAAGAGATGGCGGTGTAGATATTTCCATGTTTATACAGATAGCAGTGTAGTTATTTCCATGATTATAGAGATATCAGTGTGGATATTTCCATTGATATACAGATAGCTGTGTAGATATTTCCATGTTCATACAGATAGCGGTGTAGATATTTCCATGTTTATACAGATAGCGGTGAAGAAGTATGCATGTTTACACAGATAGTGGTGTAGATATTTCCATGTTCATCCAGATGGCTGTGTAGATATATCCAAGTTCATACAGATAGCGGTGTAGATATTTCCATGTTCATACAGATAGCGGTGTAGATATTTCCATGTTCATCCAGATGGCTGTGTAGATATATCCATGTTCATACAGATAGCGGTGTAGATATTTCCATGTTCATACAGATGGCGGTGTAGATATTTCCATGTTCATAGAGATGGCGGTGTAGATATTTCCAGGTTCGTACAAATGGCGGTGTAGATATTTCCATGTTCAAAGAGATGGCGGTGTAGATATTTCCATGTTTATACAGATAGCAGTGTAGTTATTTTCATGATTATAGAGATACCAGTGTGGATATTTCCATTGATATACAGATAGCTGTGTAGATATTTGCATGTTCATACAGATAGCGGTGTAGATATTTCCATGTTCATACAGATAGCGGTGTAGATATTTCCATGTTCATACAAATAGCGGTGTAGATATTTCCATGTTCATACAGATAGCGGTGTAGATATTTCCATGTTCATACAGTTAGTGGTGTAGGTATTTCCATGTTCATACAGATGGCGGTGTAGATATTTACATGTTCATACAGATGGCGGTGTAGATATTTCCATGTTCATACAGATTGCGGTGTAGAGATTTCCATGTTCATACAGATATCGGTGTAGATATTTCCATGTTCATACAGATAGCGGTGTAGATATTTCCATGTTCATACCAATAGCGGTGTAGACATTTCCATGTTCATACAGTTAGCGGTGTAGATATTTCCATGTTCATACAGATGGCGGTGTAGATATTTACATGTTCATACAGATGGCGGTGTAGATATTTCCATGTTCGTACGGATGGTAGTGTAGATATTTTCATGTTCATACAGGTGGCGGTGCAGATATTTCCATGTTTATACAGATAGCAGTGTAGTTATTTCCATGTTTATAGAGATAGCAGTGTATACATTTCCATTGATATACAGATAGCTGTGTAGATATTTGCATGGCACACTGATAGCGGTGTACATATTTCCATGTTCGTACAGATAGCGGTGTAGATATTTCCATGTTCATACAGATAACGGTCTAGATATTTCCATGTTCATACAGATAACGGTGTAGATATTTCCATGTTCATACAGATAGCGGTGAAGATATTTCCATGTTCATACAGTTAGCGGTGTAGATATTTCCATGTTCATAGAGATGGCGGTGTAGATATTTCCATGTTCATGTAAATGGCGGTGTAGATATTTCCATCTTCATAGAGATGGCGGTGTAGATATTTCCATATTTATACAGATAGCAGTGTAGTTATTTCCATGTTTATAGAGATAGCAGTGTAGATATTTCCATTGATATACAGATAGCTGTGTAGATATTTGCATGTTCATACAGATAGCGGTATAGATATTTCCATGTTTATACAGATGGTGGTGTAGATATTTCCATGTTTATAGAGATGGAGGTCTAGATATTTCCATGTTTACAGAGATAGTGGTGTAGTTATTTCCAAGTTTATAGAGACAGCGTTGTAGATATTTCCATGTTTATACAGATAGCTGTAATATTTCCATGTTTATACAGATAGCGGTGTAGATATTTCCATGTTTATACAGATAGCAGTGTAGATATTTCCATGTTTATAGAGATAGTGGTGAAGATAATTTCAATTTTATGCAGAAAGCAGTGTAGATATTTCCAAGTTCATACAGATAGCGGTGTAGATATTTCCACGTTTATAGAGATGGCGGTGTAGATATTTCCATGTTCATACAGATGGCGGTGTAGATATTTCCATGTTTATAGGGATGGCGGTGTAGATATTTCCATGTTCATACGGATAACGGTGTAGATATTTCCATGTTCATACATATAGCGGTGTAGATATTTCCATGTTCATACAGATAGCGGTGTAGATATTTCCATGTTCATACAGATGGCGGTGTAGATATTTCCATGTTCGTACGGATGGCAGTGTAGATATTTCCATGTTCATAGAGATGGCGGTGTAGATATTTCCATGTTTATGCAGATAGCAGTGTAGTTATTTCCATGTTTATAGAGATACCAGTGTGGATATTTCCATTGATATGCAGATAGCTGTGTAGATATTTGCATGTTCATACAGATAGCGGTGTAGATATTTCCATGTTCATACAGATAGCGGTGTAGATATTTCGATGTTCATACAGATAGCGGTGTAGATATTTCCATGTTCATACAGATAGCGGTGTAGATATTTCCATCTTCATAGAGATGGCGATGTAGATATTTCCATGTTTATACAGATAGCAGTGTAGTTATTTCCATGTTTATAGAGATACCAGTGTGGATATTTCCATTGATATACAGATAGCTGTGTAGATATTTGCATGTTCATACAGATAGCGGTGTAGATATTTGCATGTTCATACAGATAGCGGTGTAGATATTTCCATGTTCATACAGATAGCGGTGTAGATATTTCCATGTTCATACAGATAGCGGTGTAGATATTTCCATGTTCATACAGATAGCGGTGTAGATATTTCCATTTTCATACAGTTAGCGGTGTAGGTATTTCCATGTTCATACAGATGGCGGTGTAGATATTTACATGTTCATACAGATGGCGGTGTAGATATTTCCATGTTCATACAGATTGCGGTGTAGAGATTTCCATGTTCATACAGATATCGGTGTAGATATTTCCATGTTCATACAGATAGCGGTATAGATATTTCCATGTTCATACCAATAGCGGTGTAGACATTTCCATGTTCATACAGTTAGCGGTGTAGATATTTCCATGTACATACAGATGGCGGTCTAGATATTTCCATGTTCGTACGGATGGCAGTGTAGATATTTTCATGTTCATACAGGTGGCGGTGCAGATATTTCCATGTTTATACAGATAGCAGTGTAGTATTTCCACGTTTATAGCGATAGCAGTGTATACATTTCCATTGATATACAGATAGCTGTGTAGATATTTGCATGGTCACACTGATAGCGGTGTACATATTTCCATGTTCGTACAGATAGCGGTGTAGATATTTCCATGTTCATACAGATAGCGGTGTAGATATTTCCATGTTCATACAGATAACGGTGTAGATATTTCCATGTTTTACAGATAGCGGTGTAGATATTTCCATGTTCATACAGTTAGCGGTGTAGATATTTCCATGTTCATAGAGATGGCGGTGTAGATATTTCCATGTTCATACAAATGGCGGTGTAGATATTTCCGTCTTCATAGAGATGGCGGTGTAGATATTTCCATGTTTATACAGATAGCAGTGTAGTTATTTCCATGTTTATAGAGATACCAGTGTGGATATTTCCATTGATATACAGATAGCTGTGTAGATATTTGCATGTTCATACAGATAGTGGTGTAGATATTTCCATGTTCATACAGATAACAGTGTAGATATTTCCATGTTCATACAGATAGCGGTGTAGATATTTCCATGTTCATACAGATAGCGGTGTAGATATTTCCATGTTCATACAGATAGCGGTGTAGATATTTCCATGTTCATACAGTTAGCGGTGTAGTTATTTCCATGTTCATACAGATGGCGGTGTAGATATTTACATGTTCATACAGATGGCGGTGTAGATATTTCCATGTTCATACAGATTGCGGTGTAGGGATTTCCATGTTCATACAGATATCTGTGTAGATATTTCCATGTTCATACAGATAGCGGTGTAGATATTTCCATCTTCATACCAATAGCAGTGTAGACATTTCCATGTTCATACAGTTAGCGGTGTAGATATTTCCATGTTCATACAGATGGCGGTGTAGATATTTACATGTTCATACAGATGGCGGTGTAGATATTTCCATGTTCGTACGGATGGCAGTGTACATATTTTCATGTTCATACAGGTGGCGGTGCAGATATTTCCATGTTTATACAGATAGCAGTGTAGATATTTCCATGTTTATAGAGATAGCAGTGTATACATTTCCATTGATATACAGATAGCTGTGTAGGTATTTGCATGGTCACACTGATAGCGGTGTTCATATTTCCATGTTCGTACAGATAGCGGTGTAGATATTTCCATGTTCATACAGATAGCGGTGTAGATATTTCCATGTTCATACAGATAACGGTGTAGATATTCCCATGTTCATACAGATAGCGGTGTAGATATTTCCGTCTTCATACAGTTAGCGTAGTAGATATTTCCATGTTCATAGAGATGGCGGTGTAGATATTTCCATGTTCATACAAATGGCGGTGTAGATATTTCCATCTTCATAGAGATGGCGGTGTAGATATTTCCATATTTATACAGATAGCAGTGTAGTTATTTCCATGTTTATAGAGATAGCAGTGTAGATATTTCCATTGATATACAGATAGCTGTGTAGATATTTGCATGTTCATACAGATAGCGGTATAGATATTTCCATGTTTATACAGATGGTGGTGTAGATATTTCCATGTTTATAGAGATGGAGGTCTAGATATTTCCATGTTTACAGAGATAGTGGTGTAGTTATTTCCACGTTTATAGAGACAGCGTTGTAGATATTTCCATGTTTATACAGATAGCTGTGAAGATATTTCCATGTTTATACAGATAGCGGTGTAGATATTTCCATGTTTATACAGATAGCAGTGTAGATATTTCCATGTTTATAGAGATAGTGCTGTAGATAATTTCAATTTTATACAGACAGCAGTGTAGATATTTCCAAGTTCATACAGCTAGCGGTGTAGATATTTCCACGTTTATAGAGATGGCGGTGTAGATATTTCCATGTTCATACAGATGGCGGTGTAGATATTTCCATGTTTATAGGGATGGCGGTGTAGATATTTCCATGTTCATACGGATAACGGTGTAGATATTTCCATGTTCATACATATAGCGGTGTAGATATTTCCATGTTCATACAGATAGCGGTGTAGATATTTCCATGTTCATACAGATGGCGGTGTAGATATTTCCATGTTCGTACGGACGGCAGTGTAGATATTTCCATGTTCATAGAGATGGCGGTGTAGATATTTCCATGTTTATGCAGATAGCAGTGTAGTTATTTCCATGTTTATAGAGATACCAGTGTGGATATTTCCATTGATATGCAGATAGCTGTGTAGATATTTGCATGTTCATACAGATAGCGGTGTAGATATTTCCATGTTCATACAGATAGCGGTGTAGATATTTCGATGTTCATACAGATAGCGGTGTAGATATTTCCATGTTCATACAGATAGCGGTGTAGATATTTCCATCTTCATAGAGATGGCGATGTAGATATTTCCATGTTTATACAGATAGCAGTGTAGTTATTTCCATGTTTATAGAGATACCAGTGTGGATATTTCCATTGATATACAGATAGCTGTGTAGATATTTGCATGTTCATACAGATAGCGGTGTAGATATTTGCATGTTCATACAGATAGCGGTGTAGATATTTCCATGTTCATACAGATAGCGGTGTAGATATTTCCATGTTCATACAGATAGCGGTGTAGATATTTCCATGTTCATACAGATAGCGGTGTAGATATTTCCATTTTCATACAGTTAGCGGTGTAGGTATTTCCATGTTCATACAGATGGCGGTGTAGATATTTACATGTTCATACAGATGGCGGTGTAGATATTTCCATGTTCATACAGATTGCGGTGTAGAGATTTCCATGTTCATACAGATATCGGTGTAGATATTTCCATGTTCATACAGATAGCGGTATAGATATTTCCATGTTCATACCAATAGCGGTGTAGACATTTCCATGTTCATACAGTTAGCGGTGTAGATATTTCCATGTACATACAGATGGCGGTCTAGATATTTCCATGTTCGTACGGATGGCAGTGTAGATATTTTCATGTTCATACAGGTGGCGGTGCAGATATTTCCATGTTTATACAGATAGCAGTGTAGTATTTCCACGTTTATAGCGATAGCAGTGTATACATTTCCATTGATATACAGATAGCTGTGTAGATATTTGCATGGTCACACTGATAGCGGTGTACATATTTCCATGTTCGTACAGATAGCGGTGTAGATATTTCCATGTTCATACAGATAGCGGTGTAGATATTTCCATGTTCATACAGATAACGGTGTAGATATTTCCATGTTTTACAGATAGCGGTGTAGATATTTCCATGTTCATACAGTTAGCGGTGTAGATATTTCCATGTTCATAGAGATGGCGGTGTAGATATTTCCATGTTCATACAAATGGCGGTGTAGATATTTCCGTCTTCATAGAGATGGCGGTGTAGATATTTCCATATTTATACAGATAGCAGTGTAGTTATTTCCATGTTTATAGAGATAGCAGTGTAGATATTTCCATTGATATACAGATAGCTGTGTAGATATTTGCATGTTCATACAGATAGCGGTGTGGATATTTCCATGTTCATACAGGTGGCGGTGTATATATTTCCATGTTTATAGAGATGGAGGTCTAGATATTTCCATGTTTACTGAGATAGTGGTGTAGTTATTTCCAAGTTTATAGAGACAGCGTTGTAGATATTTCCATGTTTATACAGATAGCTGTGAAGATATTTCTATGTTTATACAGATAGCGGTGTAGATATTTCCATGTTTATACAGATAGCAGTGTAGATATTTCCATGTTTATAGAGATAGTGGTGTAGATAATTTCAATTTTATACAGAGAGCAGTGTAGATATTTCCAAGTTCATACAGATAGCGGTGTAGATATTTCCACGTTTATAGAGATGGCGGTGTAGATATTTCCATGTTCATACAGATGGCGGTGTAGATATTTCCATGTTTATAGGGATGGCGGTGTAGATATTTCCATGTTCATACAGATAACGGTGTAGATATTTCCATGTTCATACATATAGCGGTGTAGATATTTCCATGTTCATACAGATAGCGGTGTAGATATTTCCATGTTCATACAGATGGCGGTGTAGATATTTTCATGTTCGTATGGATGGCAGTGTAGATATTTCCATGTTCATAGAGATGGCGGTGTAGATATTTCCATGTTTATACAGATAGCATTGTAGTTATTTCCATGTTTATAGAGATACCAGTGTGGATATTTCCATTGATATACAGATAGCTGTGTAGATATTTGCATGTTCATACAGATAGCGGTGTAGATATTTCCATGTTCATACAGATGACGGTGTAGATATTTCCATGTTCATACAGATAGCGGTGTAGATATTTCCATGTTCATACAGATAGCGGTGTAGATATTTCCATGTTCATACAGATAGCGGTGTAGATATTTCCATGTTCATACAGTTAGCGGTGTAGGTATTTCCATGTTCATACAGATGGCGGTGTAGATATTTACATGTTCATACAGATGGCGGTGTAGATATTTCCATGTTCATACAGATTGCGGTGTAGAGATTTCCATGTTCATACAGATAGCGGTGTAGATATTTCCATGTTCATACACATAGCGGTGTAGATATTTCCATGTTCATACCAATAGCAGTGTAGACATTTCCATGTTCATACAGTTAGCAGTGTAGATATTTCCACTGATATACAGATAGCTGTGTAGATATTTGCATGTTCATAGAGATAGCGGTATAGATATTTCCATGTTTATACAGATGGTGGTGTATATATTTGCATGTTTATAGAGATAGTGGTGTAGTTATTTCGAAGTTTATAGAGACAGCGTTGTAGATATTTCCATGTTTATACAGATAGCTGTGAAGATATTTCCATGTTTATACAGATAGCGGTGTAGATATTTCCATGTTTATACTGATAGCAGTGTAGATATTTCCATGTTTATAGAGATAGTGGTGTAGATAATTTCAATTTTATACAGAGAGCAGTGTAGATATTTCCAAGTTCATACAGATAGCGGTGTAGATATTTCCACGTTTATAGAGATGGCGGTGTAGATATTTCCATGTTCATACAGATGGCGGTGTAGATATTTCCATGTTTATAGGGATGGCGGTGTAGATATTTCCATGTTCATACAGATAACGGTGTAGATATTTCCATGTTCATACATATAGCGGTGTAGATATTTCCATGTTCATACAGATAGCGGTGTAGATATTTCCATGTTCATACAGATGCCGGTGTAGATATTTCCATGTTCGTACGGATGGCGGTGTAGATATTTCCATGTTCATACAGATGGCGGTGTAGATATTTCCATGTTTATACAGATAGCAGTGTAGTTATTTCCATGTTTATAGAGATACCAGTGTGGATATTTCCATTGATATACAGATAGCTGTGTAGATATTTGCATGTTCATACAGATAGCGGTGTATACATTTCCATGTTCATACAGTTAGCGGTGTAGATATTTCCATGTTCATACAGATGGCGGTGTAGATATTTACATGTTCATACAGATGGCGGTGTAGATATTTCCATGTTCGTACGGATGGCAGTGTAGACATTTTCATGTTCATACAGGTGGCGGTGCAGATATTTCCATGTTTATACAGATAGCGGTGTAGATATTCCCATCTTAATACAGATGGCGGTTTAGATAAGTCCATGTTCGTACAGATGGCGGTGTAGATATTTCCATGTTCATACAGATGGCGGTGTAGGTATTTCGAAGTTTATAGAGATAGCGCTGTAGTTATTTCCATATTTATAGAGAAATCGGTGTAGATATTTCCATGTATATTCAGATATCTGTGTAGATATTTCCATGTTCATGCAGATAGCGGTGTAGATATTTCCATGTTCACACAGATTACGGTCTAGATATTTCCATGTTCATACAGACAGCGGTGTAGAAATTTCCATGTTCATACAGTTAGCGGTGTAGGTATTTCCATGTTCATACAGAAGGAGGTGTAGATATTTACATGTTCATACAAATGGCGGTAGAGATATTTCCATGTTCGTACAGATGGCGGTGTAGATATTTCCATGTTCATAGAGCTGGCGGTGTAAACATTTCCATGTTTATGCAGATAGCGTTATAGATATTTCCATGTTTATACAGATGGTGGTGTAGATATTTCCATGTATATAGAGATGGCGGTCTAGATATTTCCATGTTTACAGAGATAGTGGTGTGGTTATTTCCAAGTTTATAGAGACTGTGTTGTAGACATTTCCATGTTTATACAGATAGCAGTGAAGATATTTTCATGTTTATACAGATAGCGGTGTAGATATTTCCATGTTTATACAGATAGCAGTGTAGATATTTCCATGTTTATAGAGATAGTGGTGTAGATAATTTCAATTTTATACAGAGAGCAGTGTAGATATTTCCAAGTTCATACAGATAGAGGTGTAGATATTTCCACGTTTGTAGAGATGGCGGTGTAGATATTTCCATGTTCATATAGTTAGCGGTGTAGATATTTCCATGTTCATACAGATATCGGTGTAGATATTTACATGTTCATACAGATGGCGGTGTAGATATTTCCATGTTCATACAGATGGCGGTGTAGATATTTCCATATTCATACAGATGGCGGTGTAGATATTTCCATGTTCATACAGATAGCGGTGTAGATATTTCCATGTTCATACCAATAGCGGTGTAGGTATTTCCATGTTCATACAGTTAGCGGTGTAGATATTTCCATGATCATACAGATGGCGGTGTAGATATTTACATGTTCATACAGATGGCAGTGTAGATATTTGCATGTTTGTATGGATGGCAGTGTAGATATTTCCATGTTCATACAGGTGGCGGTGTAGATATTTCCATGTTTATCCAGATAGCAGTGTAGTTATTTCCATGTTTATAGAGATAGCAGTGTAGATATTTCCATTGATATACAGATAGCTGTGTAGATATTTGCATGGTCACACTGATAGCGGTGTAGATATTTCCATGTTCGTACAGATAGCGGTGTAGATATTTCCTTGTTCATACAGATAGCGGTGTAGATATTTCCATGTTAATACAGATAGCGGTGTAGATATTTGCATTTTCATTCAGATAGCGGTGTAGATATTTCCATCTTCATACAGATAGCGGTGTTGATATTTCCATGTTCATACAGTTAGCGGTGTAGATATTTCCATGTTCATACAGATGGCGGTGTAGATATTTACATGTTCATACAGATGGCGGTGTAGATATTTCCATGTTCATACAGATGGCGGTGTAAATATTTCCATGTTCATACAGATAGCGGTGTAGATATTTCCATGTTCATACCAATAGCAGTGTAGACATTTCCATGTTCATACAGTTAGCGGTGTAGATATTTCCATGTTCATACAGATGGCGGTGTATTTACATGATCATACAGATGGCGGTGTAGATATTTCCATGTTCGTACGGATGGCAGTGTAGATATTTCCATGTTCATACAGGTGGCGGTGTAGATATTTCCATGTTCATACAGATAGCGGTGTAGATATTTCCATGTTCATATAGTTAGCGGTGTAGATATTTCCATGTTCATACAGATGGCGGTGTAGATATTTCCATGTTTATACAGATAGCAGTGTAGTTATTTCCATGTTTATAGAGATACCAGTGTGGATATTTCCATTGATATACAGATAGCTGTGTAGATATTTGCATGTTCATACAGATAGCGGTGTATACATTTCCATGTTCATACAGTTAGCGGTGTAGATATTTCCATGTTCATACAGATGGCGGTGTAGATATTTACATGTTCATACAGATGGCGGTGTAGATATTTCCATGTTCGTACGGATGGCAGTGTAGACATTTTCATGTTCATACAGGTGGCGGTGCAGATATTTCCATGTTTATACAGATAGCGGTGTAGATATTCCCATCTTAATACAGATGGCGGTTTAGATAAGTCCATGTTCGTACAGATGGCGGTGTAGATATTTCCATGTTCATACAGATGGCGGTGTAGGTATTTCGAAGTTTATAGAGATAGCGCTGTAGTTATTTCCATATTTATAGAGAAATCGGTGTAGATATTTCCATGTATATTCAGATATCTGTGTAGATATTTCCATGTTCATGCAGATAGCGGTGTAGATATTTCCATGTTCACACAGATTACGGTCTAGATATTTCCATGTTCATACAGACAGCGGTGTAGAAATTTCCATGTTCATACAGTTAGCGGTGTAGGTATTTCCATGTTCATACAGAAGGAGGTGTAGATATTTACATGTTCATACAAATGGCGGTAGAGATATTTCCATGTTCGTACAGATGGCGGTGTAGATATTTCCATGTTCATAGAGCTGGCGGTGTAAACATTTCCATGTTTATGCAGATAGCGTTATAGATATTTCCATGTTTATACAGATGGTGGTGTAGATATTTCCATGTATATAGAGATGGCGGTCTAGATATTTCCATGTTTACAGAGATAGTGGTGTGGTTATTTCCAAGTTTATAGAGACTGTGTTGTAGACATTTCCATGTTTATACAGATAGCAGTGAAGATATTTTCATGTTTATACAGATAGCGGTGTAGATATTTCCATGTTTATACAGATAGCAGTGTAGATATTTCCATGTTTATAGAGATAGTGGTGTAGATAATTTCAATTTTATACAGAGAGCAGTGTAGATATTTCCAAGTTCATACAGATAGAGGTGTAGATATTTCCACGTTTGTAGAGATGGCGGTGTAGATATTTCCATGTTCATATAGTTAGCGGTGTAGATATTTCCATGTTCATACAGATATCGGTGTAGATATTTACATGTTCATACAGATGGCGGTGTAGATATTTCCATGTTCATACAGATGGCGGTGTAGATATTTCCATATTCATACAGATGGCGGTGTAGATATTTCCATGTTCATACAGATAGCGGTGTAGATATTTCCATGTTCATACCAATAGCGGTGTAGGTATTTCCATGTTCATACAGTTAGCGGTGTAGATATTTCCATGATCATACAGATGGCGGTGTAGATATTTACATGTTCATACAGATGGCAGTGTAGATATTTGCATGTTTGTATGGATGGCAGTGTAGATATTTCCATGTTCATACAGGTGGCGGTGTAGATATTTCCATGTTTATCCAGATAGCAGTGTAGTTATTTCCATGTTTATAGAGATAGCAGTGTAGATATTTCCATTGATATACAGATAGCTGTGTAGATATTTGCATGGTCACACTGATAGCGGTGTAGATATTTCCATGTTCGTACAGATAGCGGTGTAGATATTTCCTTGTTCATACAGATAGCGGTGTAGATATTTCCATGTTAATACAGATAGCGGTGTAGATATTTGCATTTTCATTCAGATAGCGGTGTAGATATTTCCATCTTCATACAGATAGCGGTGTTGATATTTCCATGTTCATACAGTTAGCGGTGTAGATATTTCCATGTTCATACAGATGGCGGTGTAGATATTTACATGTTCATACAGATGGCGGTGTAGATATTTCCATGTTCATACAGATGGCGGTGTAAATATTTCCATGTTCATACAGATAGCGGTGTAGATATTTCCATGTTCATACCAATAGCAGTGTAGACATTTCCATGTTCATACAGTTAGCGGTGTAGATATTTCCATGTTCATACAGATGGCGGTGTATTTACATGATCATACAGATGGCGGTGTAGATATTTCCATGTTCGTACGGATGGCAGTGTAGATATTTCCATGTTCATACAGGTGGCGGTGTAGATATTTCCATGTTCATACAGATAGCGGTGTAGATATTTCCATGTTCATATAGTTAGCGGTGTAGATATTTCCATGTTCATACAGATGGCGTTGTAGATATTTCCATGTTCATACAGATGGCGGTGTAGATATTTCCATGTTCATACTGATGGCGGTGTAGATATTTCCATGTTCATACAGATGGCAGTGTAGATATTTCCATGTTTATAGAGATGGTGGTCTAGATATTTCCATGTTTACAGAGATAGTGGTGGAGTTATTTCCAAGTTTATAGAGACAGCGTTGTAGATATTTCCATGTTTATACAGATAGCGGTGAAGATATTTCCATGTTTATACAGATAGCGGTGTAGATATTTCTATGTTTATACAGATAGCAGTGTAGATATTTTCGTGTTTATAGAGATAGTGGTGTAGATAATTTCAATTTTATACAGAGAGCAGTGTAGATATTTCCAAGTTCATACAGATAGCGGTGTAGATATTTCCATGTTCATCCAGATGCCGGTGTACATATATCCATGTTCATACAGATGGCGGTGAAGATATGTCCATGTTCATACAGATGGCGGTGTAGGTATTTCCATGTTCATACAAATGGCGGTGTAGATATTTCCATGTTCATAGAGATGGCGGTGTAGATATTTCCAGGTTAATACAGATAGCAGTGAAGTTATTTCCATGTATATAGAGACAGCTGTGTAGATATTTCCGTTGATATACAGATAGCTGTGTAGATATTTGCATGTTCATACAGATGGCGGTGTAGATATTTACATGTTCATACAGATGGCAGTAGAGATATTTCCATGTTCGTACAGATGGCGGTGTAGATATTTCCATGTTCATAGAGATGGCGGTGTAGATATTTCCATGTTTATTCAGATAGCGGTATAGATATTTCCATGTTTATACAGATGGTGGTGTAGATATTTCCATGTTTATAGAGATGGCGGTCTAGATATTTCCATGTTTACAGAGATAGTGGTGTAGTTATTTCCAAGTTTATAGAGACGGCGTTGTAGATATTTCCATGTTTATACAGATAGCGGTGAAGACATTTCCATGTTTATACAGATAGCGGTGTAGATATTTCCATGTTTATACAGATAGCAGTGTAGATATTTCCATGTTTATAGAGATAGTGGTGTAGATAATTTCAATTTTATACAGAGAGCAGTGTAGATATTTCCAAGTTCATACAGATAGCGGTGTAGATATTTCCACATTTATAGAGATGGCGGTGTAGATATTCCCATGTTCATACAGAGGACTGTGTAGATATTTCCATGTTTATAGCGATGGCGGTGTAGATATTTTCATGTTTACACAGATGGCGGTGTAGATATTTCCATGTTTACACAGATAGCGGTGTAGACATTTCCATGTTTACACAGATAGCGGTGTGGATATTTCCAGGTTTATGCAGATAGCAGTGTAGTTATTTCCATGTTTATAGAGATACCAGTGTGGATATTTCCATTGATATACAGATAGCTGTGTAGATATTTGCATGTTCATACAGATAGCGGTGTAGATATTTCCATGTTCATACAGATAGCGGTGTAGATATTTCCATGTTCATACAGATAGCGGTGTAGATATTTCCATGTTCATACAGATAGCGGTGTAGATATTTCCATGTTCATACAGATAGCGGTGTAGATATTTCCATGTTCATACATATAGCGGTGTAGATATTTCCGTGTTCATACAGTTAGCGGTGTAGATATTTCCATGTTCATACAGAGGACGGTGTAGATATTTCCATGTTTATAGGGATGGCGGTGTAGATATTTTCATGTTTACACAGATGGCGGTGTAGATATTTCCATGTTTACACGGATAGCGGTGTAGACATTTCCATGTTTACACAGATAGCGGTGTGGATATTTCCAGGTTTATGCAGATAGCAGTGTAGATATTTCCATGTTTATACAGATAGCGGTGCAGATATTTCCATGGTTATTCAGATAGCGGTGCGGTTATTTCCATGTTTATACAGATAGTTGCGCAGATATTTCCATGTTTATACAGATAGCGGTGTAGATATTCCCATCTTAATACAGATGGCGGTTTAGATATGTCCTTGTTCGTACAGATGGCGGTGTAGATATTTCCATGTTCATGCAGATGGCGGTGTAGGTATTTCGAAGTTTATAGAGATAGCGATGTAGTTATTTCCATATTTATAGAGAAATCGGTGTAGATATTTCCATGTATATTCAGATAGCTGTGTAGATATTTCCATGTTCATGCAGATAGCGGTGTAGATATTTCCATGTTCATCCAGATGCCGGTGTACATATATCCATGTTCATACAGATGGCGGTGAAGATATTTCCATGTTCATACAGATGGCGGTGTAGATATTTCCATGTTCATACAAATGGCGGTGTAGATATTTCCATGTTCATAGAGATGGCGGTGTAGATATTTCCAGGTTCATACAAATGGCGGTGTACATATTTCCATGTTCATAGAGGTGGCGGTGTAGATATTTCCATGTTTATACAGATAGCAGTGTAGTTATTTCCATATTTATAGAGAAATCAGTGTAGATATTTCCATGTATATTCAGATAGCGGTGTAGATATTTCCATGTTCATACAGATAGCGGTGTAGATATTTCCATGTTCATACAGATAGCGGTGTAGATATTTCCATATTCATACAGATAGCGGTGTAGATATTTCCATGTTCATACAGATAGCGGTGTAGATATTTCCATGTTCATACAGTTAGCGGTGTAGGTATTTCCATGTTCATACAGATGGCGGTGTAGATATTTACATGTTCATACAGATGGCGGTGTAGATATTTCTATGTTCATACAGATGGCGGTGTAGAGATTTTCATGTTCATACAGATATCGGTGTAGATATTTCCATGTTCATACAGATAGCAGTGTAGATATTTCCATGTTCATACCAATAGCGGTGTAGACATTTCCATGTTCATACAGTTAGCGGTGTAGATATTTCCATGTTCATACAGATGGCGGTGTAGATATTTAAATGTTCATACAGATGGCGGTGTAGATATTTCCATGTTCGTACGGATGGCAGTGTAGATATTTTAATGTTCATACAGGTGGCGGTGCAGATATTTCCATGTTTATACAGATAGCAGTGTAGTTATTTCCATGTTTATAGAGATAGCAGTGTATACATTTCCATTGATATACAGATAGCTGTGTAGATATTTGCATGGTCACACTGATAGCGGTGTACATATTTCCATGTTCGTACAGATAGCGGTGTAGATATTTCCATGTTCATACAGATAGCGGTGTAGATATTTCCATGTTCCTACAGATAACGGTGTAGATATTTCCATGTTCATACAGATAGCGGTGTAGATATTTCCATGTTCATACAGTTAGCGGTGTAGATATTTCCATGTTCATAGAGATGGCGGTGTAGATATTTCCATGTTCATACAGAGGACGGTGTAGATATTTCCATGTTTGTAGGGATGGCGGTGTAGATATTTTCATGTTTACACAGATGGCGGTGTAGATATTTCCAGGTTTACACGGATAGCGTTGTAGACATTTCCATGTTTACTCAGATAGCGGTGTGGATATTTCCAGGTTTATGCAGATAGCAGTGTAGATATTTCCATGTTTATACAGATAGCGGTGCGGATATTTCCATGTTTATTCAGATAGCGGTGCAGTTATTTCCATGTTTATACAGATAGTTGCGCAGATATTTCCATGTTTATACAGATAGCGGTGTAGATATTCCCATCTTAATACAGATGGCGGTTTAGATATGTCCATGTTCGTACAGATGGCGGTGTAGATATTTCCATGTTCATACAGATGGCGGTGTAGGTATTTCGAAGCTTATAGAGATAGCGCTGTAGTTATTTCCATATTTATAGAGAAATCAGTGTAGATATTTCCATGTATATTCAGATAGCTGTGTAGATATTTCTATGTTCATGCAGATAGCGGTGTAGATATATCCATGTTCATCCAGATGCCGGTGTACATATATCCATGTTCATACAGATGGCGGTGAAGATATTTCCATGTTCATACAGATGGCGGTGTAGGTATTTCCATGTTCATACAAATGGCGGTGTAGATATTTCAATGTTCATAGACATGGCGGTGTAGATATTTCCAGGTTCATACAAATGGCGGTGTAGATATTTCCATGTTCAAAGAGATGGCGGTGTAGATATTTCCATGTTTATACAGATAGCAGTGTAGTTATTTCCATGTTTATAGAGATACCAGTGTGGATATTTCCATTGATATACAGATAGCTGTGTAGATATTTGCATGTTCATACAGATAGCGGTGTAGATATTTCCATGTTCATACAGATAGCGGTGTAGATATTTCCATGTTCATACAAATAGCGGTGTAGATATTTCCATGTTCATACAGATAGCGGTGTAGATATTTCCATGTTCATACAGTTAGCGGTGTAGGTATTTCCATGTTCATACAGATGGCGGTGTAGATATTTCCATGTTCATACAGATAGCGGTGTAGATATTTCCATATTCATACAAATAGCGGTGTAGATATTTCCATGTTCATACAGATAGCGGTGTAGATATTTCCATGTTCATACAGTTAGCGGTGTAGGTATTTCCATGTTCATACAGATGGCGGTGTAGATATTTACATGTTCATACAGATGGCGGTGTAGATATTTCTATGTTCATACAGATGGCGGTGTAGAGATTTTCATGTTCATACAGATATCGGTGTAGATATTTCCATGTTCATACAGATAGCAGTGTAGATATTTCCATGTTCATACCAATAGCGGTGTAGACATTTCCATGTTCATACAGTTAGCGGTGTAGATATTTCCATGTTCATACAGATGGCGGTGTAGATATTTCCATGTTCGTACGTATGGCAGTGTAGATATTTTAATGTTCATACAGGTGGCGGTGCAGATATTTCCATGTTTATACAGATAGCAGTGTAGTTATTTCCATGTTTATAGAGATAGCAGTGTATACATTTCCATTGATATACAGATAGCTGTGTAGATATTTGCATGGTCACACTGATAGCGGTGTACATATTTCCATGTTCGTACAGATAGCGGTGTAGATATTTCCATGTTCATACAGATAGCGGTGTAGATATTTCCATGTTCCTACAGATAACGGTGTAGATATTTCCATGTTCATACAGATAGCGGTGTAGATATTTCCATGTTCATACAGTTAGCGGTGTAGATATTTCCATGTTCATAGAGATGGCGGTGTAGATATTTCCATGTTCATACAGAGGACGGTGTAGATATTTCCATGTTTGTAGGGATGGCGGTGTAGATATTTTCATGTTTACACAGATGGCGGTGTAGATATTTCCAGGTTTACACGGATAGCGGTGTAGACATTTCCATGTTTACTCAGATAGCGGTGTGGATATTTCCAGGTTTATGCAGATAGCAGTGTAGATATTTCCATGTTTATACAGATAGCGGTGCGGATATTTCCATGTTTATTCAGATAGCGGTGCGGTTATTTCCATGTTTATACAGATAGTTGCGCAGATATTTCCATGTTTATACAGATAGCGGTGTAGATATTCCCATCTTAATACAGATGGCGGTTTAGATATGTCCATGTTCGTACAGATGGCGGTGTAGAAATTTCCATGTTCATACAGATGGCGGTGTAGGTATTTCGAAGCTTATAGAGATAGCGCTGTAGTTATTTCCATATTTATAGAGAAATCAGTGTAGATATTTCCATGTATATTCAGATAGCTGTGTAGATATTTCTATGTTCATGCAGATAGCGGTGTAGATATATCCATGTTCATCCAGATGCCGGTGTACATATATCCATGTTCATACAGATGGCGGTGAAGATATTTCCATGTTCATACAGATAGCGGTGTAGGTATTTCCATGTTCATACAAATGGCGGTGTAGATATTTCCATGTTCATAGAGATGGCGGTGTAGATATTTCCAGGTTCATACAAATGGCGGTGTAGATATTTCCATGTTCAAAGAGATGGCGGTGTAGATATTTCCATGTTTATACAGATAGCAGTGTAGTTATTTCCATGTTTATAGAGATACCAGTGTGGATATTTCCATTGATATACAGATAGCTGTGTAGATATTTGCATGTTCATACAGATAGCGGTGTAGATATTTCCATGTTCATACAGATAGCGGTGTAGATATTTCCATGTTCATACAAATAGCGGTGTAGATATTTCCATGTTCATACAGATAGCGGTGTAGATATTTCCATGTTCATACAGTTAGCGGTGTAGATATTTCCATGTTCATACAGATATCGGTGTAGATATTTCCATGTTCATACAGATAGCGGTGTAGATATTTCCATGTTCATACCAATAGCGGTGTAGACATTTCCATGTTCATACAGATAGCGGTGTAGATATTTCCATGTTCATACAGATGGCGGTGTAGATATTTACATGTTCATACAGATGGCGGTGTAGATATTTCCATGTTCGTACGGATGGTAGTGTAGATATTTTCATGTTCATACAGGTGGCGGTGCAGATATTTCCATGTTTATACAGATAGCAGTGTAGTTATTTCCATGTTTATAGAGATAGCAGTGTATACATTTCCATTGATATACAGATAGCTGTGTAGATATTTGCATGGTCACACTGATAGCGGTGTACATATTTCCATGTTCGTACAGATAGCGGTGTAGATATTTCCATGTTCATACAGATAGCGGTCTAGATATTTCCATGTTCATACAGATAACGGTGTAGATATTTCCATGTTCATACAGATAGCGGTGAAGATATTTCCATGTTCATACAGTTAGCGGTGTAGATATTTCCATGTTCATAGAGATGGCGGTGTAGATATTTCCATGTTCATATAAATGGCGGTGTAGATATTTCCATCTTCATAGAGATGGCGGTGTAGATATTTCCATATTTATACAGATAGCAGTGTAGTTATTTCCATGTTTATAGAGATATCAGTGTAGATATTTCCATTGATATACAGATAGCTGTGTAGATATTTGCATGTTCATACAGATAGCGGTATAGATATTTCCATGTTTATACAGATGGTGGTGTAGATATTTCCATGTTTATAGAGATGGAGGTCTAGATATTTCCATGTTTACAGAGATAGTGGTGTAGTTATTTCCAAGTTTATAGAGACAGCGTTGTAGATATTTCCATGTTTATACAGATAGCTGTGAAGATATTTCCATGTTTATACAGATAGCGGTGTAGATATTTCCATGTTTATACAGATAGCAGTGTAGATATTTCCATGTTTATAGAGATAGTGGTGTAGATAATTTCAATTTTATGCAGAAAGCAGTGTAGATATTTCCAAGTTCATACTGATAGCGGTGTAGATATTTCCACGTTTATAGAGATGGCGGTGTAGATATTTCCATGTTCATACAGATGGCGGTGTAGATATTTCCATGTTTTTAGGGATGGCGGTGTAGATATTTCCATGTTCATACAGATAACGGTGTAGATATTTCCATGTTCATACATATAGCGGTGTAGATATCTCCATGTTCATACAGATAGTGGTGTAGATATTTCCTTGTTCATACATATAGCGGTGTAGATATCTCCATGTTCATACAGATAGTGGTGTAGATATTTCCATGTTCATATAGATGGCGGTGTAGATATTTCCATGTTCGTACGGATGGCAGTGTAGATATTTCCATGTTCATAGAGATGGCGGTGTAGATATTTCCATGTTTATACAGATAGCAGTGTAGTTATTTCCATGTTTATAGAGATACCAGTGTGGATATTTCCATTGATATACAGATAGCTGTGTAGATATTTGCATGTTCATACAGATAGCGGTGTAGATATTTCCATGTTCATACAGATAGCAGTGAAGATATTTCCATGTTCATACAGATAGCGGTGTAGATATTTCCATGTTCATACAGATAGCGGTGTAGATATTTCCATGTTCATACAGATAGCGGTGTAGATATTTCCACGTTCATACAGTTAGCGGTGTAGGTATTTCCATGTTCATACAGATGGCGGTGTAGATATTTACATGTTCATACAGATGGTGGTGTAGATATTTCCATGTTCATACAGATTGCTGTGTAGAGATTTCCATGTTCATACAGATAGCGGTGTAGATATTTCCATGTTCATACAGATAGCGTTGTAGATATTTCCATGTTAATACCAATAGCGGTGCAGACATTTCCATGTTCATACTGTTAGCGGTGTAGATATTTCCATGTTCATACAGATGGTGGTGTAGATATTTACGTGTTCATACAGATGGCGGTGTACATATTTCCATGTTCGTATGGATGGCAGTGTAGATATTTTCATGTTCATACAGGTGGCGGTGCAGATATTTCCATGTTTATACAGATAGCAGTGTAGTTATTTCCATGTTTAAAGAGATAGCAGAGTGTACATTTCCATTGATATACAGATAGCTGTGTAGATATTTGCATGGTCACACTGATAGCGGTGTAGATATTTCCATGTTCATACAGATAGCGGTGTAGATATTTCCATGTCCATACATATAACGGTGTATATATTTGCATGTTCATACAGATAGCGGTGTAGATATTTCCATGTTCATACAGTTAGCGGTGTAGATATTTCCATGTTCATAGAGATGGCGGTGTAGATATTTCCATGTTCATACAAACGGCGGTGTAGATATTTCCATCTTCATAGAGATGGCTGTTTAGATATTTCCATATTTATACAGATAGCAGTGTAGTTATTTCCATGTTTATAGAGATAGCAGTGTAGATATTTCCATTGATATACAGATAGCTGTGTAGATATTTGCATGTTCATACAGATAGCGGTATAGATATTTCCATGTTCATACAGATAGCAGTGTAGATATTTCCATGTTCATACCAATAGCGGTGTAGACATTTCCATGTTCATACAGTTAGCGGTGTAGATATTTCCATGTTCATACAGATGGCGGTGTAGATATTTACATGTTCATACAGATGGCGGTGTAGATATTTCCATGTTCATACAGATAGCAGTGTAGATATTTCCATGTTCATACCAATAGCGGTGTAGACATTTCCATGTTCATACAGTTAGCGGTGTAGATATTTCCATGTTCATACAGATGGCGGTGTAGATATTTACATGTTCATACAGATGGCGGTGTAGATATTTCCATGTTCGTACGGATGGCAGTGTAGATATTTTAATGTTCATACAGGTGGCGGTGCAGATATTTCCATGTTTATACAGATAGCAGTGTAGTTATTTCCATGTTTATAGAGATAGCAGTGTATACATTTCCATTGATATACAGATAGCTGTGTAGATATTTGCATGGTCACACTGATAGCGGTGTACATATTTCCATGTTCGTACAGATAGCGGTGTAGATATTTCCATGTTCATACAGATAGCGGTGTAGATATTTCCATGTTCCTACAGATAACGGTGTAGATATTTCCATGTTCATACAGATAGCGGTGTAGATATTTCCATGTTCATACAGTTAGCGGTGTAGATATTTCCATGTTCATAGAGATGGCGGTGTAGATATTTCCATGTTCATACAGAGGACGGTGTAGATATTTCCATGTTTGTAGGGATGGCGGTGTAGATATTTTCATGTTTACACAGATGGCGGTGTAGATATTTCCAGGTTTACACGGATAGCAGTGTAGACATTTCCATGTTTACTCAGATAGCGGTGTGGATATTTCCAGGTTTATGCAGATAGCAGTGTAGATATTTCCATGTTTATACAGATAGCGGTGCGGATATTTCCATGTTTATTCAGATAGCGGTGCGGTTATTTCCATGTTTATACAGATAGTTGCGCAGATATTTCCATGTTTATACAGATAGCGGTGTAGATATTCCCATCTTAATACAGATGGCGGTTTAGATATGTCCATGTTCGTACAGATGGCGGTGTAGATATTTCCATGTTCATACAGATGGCGGTGTAGGTATTTCGAAGCTTATAGAGATAGCGCTGTAGTTATTTCCATATTTATAGAGAAATCAGTGTAGATATTTCCATGTATATTCAGATAGCTGTGTAGATATTTCCATGTTCATGCAGATAGCGGTGTAGATATATCCATGTTCATCCAGATGCCGGTGTACATATATCCATGTTCATACAGATGGCGGTGAAGATATTTCCATGTTCATACAGATGGCGGTGTAGGTATTTCCATGTTCATACAAATGGCGGTGTAGATATTTCCATGTTCATAGAGATGGCGGTGTAGATATTTCCAGGTTCATACAAATGGCGGTGTAGATATTTCCATGTTCAAAGAGATGGCGGTGTAGATATTTCCATGTTTATACAGATAGCAGTGTAGTTATTTCCATGATTATAGAGATATCAGTGTGGATATTTCCATTGATATACAGATAGCTGTGTAGATATTTCCATGTTCATACAGATAGCGGTGTAGATATTTCCATGTTTATAAAGATAGCGGTGAAGAAGTATGCATGTTTACACAGATAGTGGTGTAGATATTTCCATGTTCATCCAGATGGCTGTGTAGATATATCCAAGTTCATACAGATAGCGGTGTAGATATTTCCATGTTCATACAGATAGCGGTGTAGATATTTCCATGTTCATCCAGATGGCTGTGTAGATATATCCATGTTCATACAGATAGCGGTGTAGATATTTCCATGTTCATACAGATGGCGGTGTAGATATTTCCATGTTCATAGAGATGGCGGTGTAGATATTTCCAGGTTCATACAAATGGCGGTGTAGATATTTCCATGTTCAAAGAGATGGCGGTGTAGATATTTCCATGTTTATACAGATAGCAGTGTAGTTATTTTCATGATTATAGAGATACCAGTGTGGATATTTCCATTGATATACAGATAGCTGTGTAGATATTTGCATGTTCATACAGATAGCGGTGTAGATATTTCCATGTTCATACAGATAGCGGTGTAGATATTTCCATGTTCATACAAATAGCGGTGTAGATATTTCCATGTTCATACAGATAGCGGTGTAGATATTTCCATGTTCATACAGTTAGCGGTGTAGGTATTTCCATGTTCATACAGATGGCGGTGTAGATATTTACATGTTCATACAGATGGCGGTGTAGATATTTCCATGTTCATACAGATTGCGGTGTAGAGATTTCCATGTTCATACAGATATCGGTGTAGATATTTCCATGTTCATACAGATAGCGGTGTAGATATTTCCATGTTCATACCAATAGCGGTGTAGACATTTCCATGTTCATACAGTTAGCGGTGTAGATATTTCCATGTTCATACAGATGGCGGTGTAGATATTTACATGTTCATACAGATGGCGGTGTAGATATTTCCATGTTCGTACGGATGGTAGTGTAGATATTTTCATGTTCATACAGGTGGCGGTGCAGATATTTCCATGTTTATACAGATAGCAGTGTAGTTATTTCCATGTTTATAGAGATAGCAGTGTATACATTTCCATTGATATACAGATAGCTGTGTAGATATTTGCATGGCACACTGATAGCGGTGTACATATTTCCATGTTCGTACAGATAGCGGTGTAGATATTTCCATGTTCATACAGATAACGGTCTAGATATTTCCATGTTCATACAGATAACGGTGTAGATATTTCCATGTTCATACAGATAGCGGTGAAGATATTTCCATGTTCATACAGTTAGCGGTGTAGATATTTCCATGTTCATAGAGATGGCGGTGTAGATATTTCCATGTTCATGTAAATGGCGGTGTAGATATTTCCATCTTCATAGAGATGGCGGTGTAGATATTTCCATATTTATACAGATAGCAGTGTAGTTATTTCCATGTTTATAGAGATAGCAGTGTAGATATTTCCATTGATATACAGATAGCTGTGTAGATATTTGCATGTTCATACAGATAGCGGTATAGATATTTCCATGTTTATACAGATGGTGGTGTAGATATTTCCATGTTTATAGAGATGGAGGTCTAGATATTTCCATGTTTACAGAGATAGTGGTGTAGTTATTTCCAAGTTTATAGAGACAGCGTTGTAGATATTTCCATGTTTATACAGATAGCTGTAATATTTCCATGTTTATACAGATAGCGGTGTAGATATTTCCATGTTTATACAGATAGCAGTGTAGATATTTCCATGTTTATAGAGATAGTGGTGAAGATAATTTCAATTTTATGCAGAAAGCAGTGTAGATATTTCCAAGTTCATACAGATAGCGGTGTAGATATTTCCACGTTTATAGAGATGGCGGTGTAGATATTTCCATGTTCATACAGATGGCGGTGAAGATATTTCCATGTTTATAGGGATGGCGGTGTAGATATTTCCATGTTCATACAGATAACGGTGTAGATATTTCCATGTTCATACATATAGCGGTGTAGATATCTCCATGTTCATACAGATAGCGGTGTAGATATTTCCATGTTCATATAGATGGCGGTGTAGATATTTCCATGTTCGTACGGATGGCAGTGTAGATATTTCCATGTTCATAGAGATGGCGGTGTAGATATTTCCATGTTTATACAGATAGCAGTGTAGTTATTTCCATGTTTATAGAGATACCAGTGTGGATATTTCCATTGATATACAGATAGCTGTGTAGATATTTGCATGTTCATACAGATAGCGGTGTAGATATTTCCATGTTCATACAGATAGCAGTGAAGATATTTCCATGTTCATACAGATAGCGGTGTAGATATTTCCATGTTCATACAGATAGCGGTGTAGATATTTCCATGTTCATACAGATAGCGGTGTAGATATTTCCACGTTCATACAGTTAGCGGTGTAGGTATTTCCATGTTCATACAGATGGCGGTGTAGATATTTACATGTTCATACAGATGGTGGTGTAGATATTTCCATGTTCATACAGATTGCGGTGTAGAGATTTCCATGTTCATACAGATAGCGGTGTAGATATTTCCATGTTCATACAGATAGCGGTGTAGATATTTCCATGTTAATACCAATAGCGGTGCAGACATTTCCATGTTCATACTGTTAGCGGTGTAGATATTTCCATGTTCATACAGATGGCGGTGTAGATATTTACATGTTCATACAGATGGCGGTGTACATATTTCCATGTTCGTATGGATGGCAGTGTAGATATTTTCATGTTCATACAGGTGGCGGTGCAGATATTTCCATGTTTATACAGATAGCAGTGTAGTTATTTCCATGTTTAAAGAGATAGCAGAGTGTACATTTCCATTGATATACAGATAGCTGTGTAGATATTTGCATGGTCACACTGATAGCGGTGTAGATATTTCCATGTTCATACAGATAGCGGTGTAGATATTTCCATGTTCATACAGATAGCGGTGTAGATATTTCCATGTCCATACATATAACGGTGTATATATTTCCATGTTCATACAGATAGCGGTGTAGATATTTCCATGTTCATACAGTTAGCGGTGTAGATATTTCCATGTTCATAGAGATGGTGGTGTAGATATTTCCATGTTCATACAAACGGCGGTGTAGATATTTCCATCTTCATAGAGATGGCTGTTTAGATATTTCCATATTTATACAGATAGCAGTGTAGTTATTTCCATGTTTATAGAGATAGCAGTGTAGATATTTCCATTGATATACAGATAGCTGTGTAGATATTTGCATGTTCATACAGATAGCGGTATAGATATTTCCATGTTTATACAGATGGTGGTGTAGATATTTCCATGTTTATAGAGATGGAGGTCTAGATATTTCCATGTTTACAGAGATAGTGGTGTAGTTATTTCCAAGTTTATAGAGACAGCGTTGTAGTTATTTCCATGTTTATACAGATAGCTGTGAAGATATTTCCATGTTTATACAGATAGCGGTGTAGATATTTCCATGTTTATACAGATAGCAGTGTAGATATTTCCATGTTTATAGAGATAGTGCTGTAGATAATTTCAATTTTATACAGAGAGCAGTGTAGATATTTCCAAGTTCATACAGATAGCGGTGTAGATATTTCCACGTTTATAGAGATGGCGGTGTAGATATTTCCATGTTCATACAGATGGCGGTGTATATATTTCCATGTTTATAGGGATGGCGGTGTAGATATTTCCATGTTCATACAGATAACGGTGTAGGTATTTCCATGTTCATACATATAGCGGTGTAGATATTTCCATGTTCAAACATATAGCGGTGTAGATATTTCCATGTTCATACAGATGGCGGTGTAGATATTTCCATGTTCGTACGGATGGCAGTGTAGATATTTCCATGTTCATACAGGTGGCGGTGTAGATATTTCCACGTTTATACAGATAGCAGTGTAGTTATTTCCATGTTTATAGAGATAGCAGTGTATATATTTCCATTGATATACTGATAACTGTGTAGATATTTGCATGGTCATACAGATAGCGGTGTAGATATTTCCATGTTCGTACAGATAGCGGTGTAGATATTTCCATGTTCATACAGATAGCGGTGTAGATATTTCCTTGTTCATACAGATTACGGTGTAGATATTTCCATGTTCATACAGATAGCGGTGTAGATATTTCCATGTTCATACAGTTAGCGGTGTAGATATTTCCATGTTCATACAGATGGCGGTGTAGATATTTACATGTTCGTACAGATGGCGGTATAGATATTTCCATGTTCGTACAGATGGCGGTGTAGATATTTCCATGTTCATAGAGATGGCGGTGTACGTATTTCCATGTTTATGCAGATAGCGGTATAGATATTTCCATGTTTATACAGATGGTGGTGTAGATATTTCCATGTATATAGAGATGGCGGTCTAGATATTTCCATGTTTACAGAGTTAGTGGTGTAGTTATTTCCAAGTTTATAGTGACAGCGTTGTAGATATTTCCATGTTTATACAGATAGCGGTGTAGATATTTCCATGTTTATACAGATAGCAGTGTAGATATTTCCATGTTTATAGAGATAGTGGTGTAGATAATTTCAATTTTATACAGAGAGCAGTGTAGATATTTCCAAGTTCATACAGATAGCGGTGTAGATATTTCCACGTTTATAGAGATGGCGGTGTAGATATTTCCATGTTCATACAGATGGCGGTGTAGATATTTCCATGTTTACACAGATGGAGGTGTAGATATTTCCATGTTTACACAGATAGCGGTGTGGATATTTCCAAATTTATGCAGATAGCAGTGTAGATATTTCCATGTTTATACAGATGGCGGTGCGGATATTTCCATGTTTATTCAGATAGCGGTGCGGATATTTCCATGTTTATACAGATAGTTGGGCAGATATTTCCATGTTTATACAGATAGCGGTGTAGATATTTCCATCTTAATACAGATGGCGGTGTAGATATGTCAATGTTTGTACAGATGGCAGTGTAGATATTTCCATGTTCATACAGATGGCTGTGTAGAAATTTCGAAGTTTATAGAGATAGCGCTGTAGTTATTTCCATATTTATAGAGAAATCTGTGTAGATATTTCCATGTATATTCAGATAGCTGTGTAGATATTTCCATGTTCATGCAGATAGCGGTGTAGATATTTCCATGTTCATCCAGATGCTAGTGTACATATATCCATGTTCATGCAGATGGCGGTGAAGATATTTCCATGTTCATACAGATGGTGGTGTAGATATTTCCATGTTCATACAGATGGTGGTGTAGATCTTTCCATGTTCATACCAATTTCGGTGTAGATAGTTCCATGTTCATAGAGATGGCGGTGTAGATATTTCCATGTTCATACAAATGGCGGTGTAGATATTTCCATGTTCATAGAGATGGCGGTGTAGATATTTCCATGTTCATACAGAGGACGGTGTAGATATTTCCATGTTTATAGGGATGGCGGTGTAGATATTTTCATGTTTACACAGATGGCGGTGTAGATATTTCCATGTTTACACAGATAGCGGTGTAGACATTTCCATGTTTACACAGATGGCGGTGTGGATATTTCCATGTTTATGCAAATAGCAGTGTAGATATTTCCATGTTTACACAGATAGCGGTGCCGATATTTCCATGTTTATACAGATAGTTGGGCAGATATTTCCATGTTTATACAGATAGCGGTGTAGATATTTCCATCTTAATACAGATGGCAGTGTAGATATGTCCATGTTCCAACAGATGGCGGTGTAGATATTTCCATGTTCATACAGATAGCGGTGTAGATATTTCCATGTTCATACAGTTAGCGGTGTAGATATTTCCATGTTCATACAGATGGCGGTGTAGTTATTTACATGTTCATACAGATGGCGGTGTAGATATTTCCATGTTCATACAGATGGCGGTGTACATATTTCCATGTTTATAGAGATAGCAGTGTAGATATTTCTATTGATATACAGATAGCTGTATAGATATTTGCATGTTCATACAGATAGCGGTGTAGATATTTCCATGTTCATACAGATAGCGGTGAAGATATTTCCATGTTCATACAGATAGCGGTGTAGATATTTCCATGTTCATACAGATAGCGGTGTAGATATTTCCATGTTCATACAGATAGCGGTGTAGATATTTCCATGTTTATACAGATAGCTGTGAAGATATTTCCATGTTTATACAGATAGCGGTGTAGATATTTCCATCTTTATACAGATAGCAGTGTAGATATTTCCATGTTTACAGAGATAGTGGTGTAGTTATTTCCAAGTTTATAGAGACAGCGTTGTAGATATTTCCATGTTTATACAGATAGCTGTGAAGATATTTCCATGTTTATACAGATAGCGGTGTAGATATTTCCATCTTTATACAGATAGCAGTGTAGATATTTCCATGTTTATAGAGATAGTGGTGTAGATAATTTCAATTTTATGCAGAAAGCAGTGTAGATATTTCCAAGTTCATACAGATAGCGGTGTAGATATTTCCACGTTTATAGAGATGGCGGTGTAGATATTTCCATGTTCATACAGATGGCGGTGTAGATATTTCCATGTTTTTAGGGATGGCGGTGTAGATATTTCCATGTTCATACAGATAACGGTGTAGATATTTCCATGTTCATACATATAGCGGTGTAGATATCTCCATGTTCATACAGATAGCGGTGTAGATATTTCCATGTTCATATAGATGGCGGTGTAGATATTTCCATGTTCGTACGGATGGCAGTGTAGATATTTCCATGTTCATAGAGATGGCGGTGTAGATATTTCCATGTTTATACAGATAGCAGTGTAGTTATTTCCATGTTTATAGAGATACCAGTGTGGATATTTCCATTGATATACAGATAGCTGTGTAGATATTTGCATGTTCATACAGATAGCGGTGTAGATATTTCCATGTTCATACAGATAGCAGTGAAGATATTTCCATGTTCATACAGATAGTGGTGTAGATATTTCCATGTTCATACAGATAGCGGTGTAGATATTTCCATGTTCATACAGATAGCGGTGTAGATATTTCCACGTTCATACAGTTAGCGGTGTAGGTATTTCCATGTTCATACAGATGGCGGTGTAGATATTTACATGTTCATACAGATGGTGGTGTAGATATTTCCATGTTCATACAGATTGCTGTGTAGAGATTTCCATGTTCATACAGATAGCGGTGTAGATATTTCCATGTTCATACAGATAGCGTTGTAGATATTTCCATGTTAATACCAATAGCGGTGCAGACATTTCCATGTTCATACTGTTAGCTGTGTAGATATTTCCATGTTCATACAGATGGCGGTGTAGATATTTACGTGTTCATACAGATGGCGGTGTACATATTTCCATGTTCGTATGGATGGCAGTGTAGATATTTTCATGTTCATACAGGTGGCGGTGCAGATATTTCCATGTTTATACAGATAGCAGTGTAGTTATTTCCATGTTTAAAGAGATAGCAGAGTGTACATTTCCATTGATATACAGATAGCTGTGTAGATATTTGCATGGTCACACTGATAGCGGTGTAGATATTTCCATGTTCATACAGATAGCGGTGTAGATATTTCCATGTCCGTACATATAACGGTGTATATATTTCCATGTTCATACAGATAGCGGTGTAGATATTTCCATGTTCATACAGTTAGCGGTGTAGATATTTCCATGTTCATAGAGATGGCGGTGTAGATATTTCCATGTTCATACAAACGGCGGTGTAGATATTTCCATCTTCATAGAGATGGCTGTTTAGATATTTCCATATTTATACAGATAGCAGTGTAGTTATTTCCATGTTTATAGAGATAGCAGTGTAGATATTTCCATTGATATACAGATAGCTGTGTAGATATTTGCATGTTCATACAGATAGCGGTATAGATATTTCCATGTTCATACAGATAGCAGTGTAGATATTTCCATGTTCATACCAATAGCGGTGTAGACATTTCCATGTTCATACAGTTAGCGGTGTAGATATTTCCATGTTCATACAGATGGCGGTGTAGATATTTACATGTTCATACAGATGGCGGTGTAGATATTTCCATGTTCATACAGATAGCAGTGTAGATATTTCCATGTTCATACCTATAGCGGTGTAGACATTTCCATGTTCATACAGTTAGCGGTGTAGATATTTCCATGTTCATACAGATGGCGGTGTAGATATTTACATGTTCATACAGATGGCGGTGTAGATATTTCCATGTTCGTACGGATGGCAGTGTAGATATTTTAATGTTCATACAGGTGGCGGTGCAGATATTTCCATGTTTATACAGATAGCAGTGTAGTTATTTCCATGTTTATAGAGATAGCAGTGTATACATTTCCATTGATATACAGATAGCTGTGTAGATATTTGCATGGTCACACTGATAGCGGTGTACATATTTCCATGTTCGTACAGATAGCGGTGTAGATATTTCCATGTTCATACAGATAGCGGTGTAGATATTTCCATGTTCCTACAGATAACGGTGTAGATATTTCCATGTTCATACAGATAGCGGTGTAGATATTTCCATGTTCATACAGTTAGCGGTGTAGATATTTCCATGTTCATAGAGATGGCGGTGTAGATATTTCCATGTTCATACAGAGGACGGTGTAGATATTTCCATGTTTGTAGGGATGGCGGTGTAGATATTTTCATGTTTACACAGATGGCGGTGTAGATATTTCCAGGTTTACACGGATAGCAGTGTAGACATTTCCATGTTTACTCAGATAGCGGTGTGGATATTTCCAGGTTTATGCAGATAGCAGTGTAGATATTTCCATGTTTATACAGATAGCGGTGCGGATATTTCCATGTTTATTCAGATAGCGGTGCGGTTATTTCCATGTTTATACAGATAGTTGCGCAGATATTTCCATGTTTATACAGATAGCGGTGTAGATATTCCCATCTTAATACAGATGGCGGTTTAGATATGTCCATGTTCGTACAGATGGCGGTGTAGATATTTCCATGTTCATACAGATGGCGGTGTAGGTATTTCGAAGCTTATAGAGATAGCGCTGTAGTTATTTCCATATTTATAGAGAAATCAGTGTAGATATTTCCATGTATATTCAGATAGCTGTGTAGATATTTCCATGTTCATGCAGATAGCGGTGTAGATATATCCATGTTCATCCAGATGCCGGTGTACATATATCCATGTTCATACAGATGGCGGTGAAGATATTTCCATGTTCATACAGATGGCGGTGTAGGTATTTCCATGTTCATACAAATGGCGGTGTAGATATTTCCATGTTCATAGAGATGGCGGTGTAGATATTTCCAGGTTCATACAAATGGCGGTGTAGATATTTCCATGTTCAAAGAGATGGCGGTGTAGATATTTCCATGTTTATACAGATAGCAGTGTAGTTATTTCCATGATTATAGAGATATCAGTGTGGATATTTCCATTGATATACAGATAGCTGTGTAGATATTTCCATGTTCATACAGATAGCGGTGTAGATATTTCCATGTTTATACAGATAGCGGTGAAGAAGTATGCATGTTTACACAGATAGTGGTGTAGATATTTCCATGTTCATCCAGATGGCTGTGTAGATATATCCAAGTTCATACAGATAGCGGTGTAGATACTTCCATGTTCATACAGATAGCGGTGTAGATATTTCCATGTTCATCCAGATGGCTGTGTAGATATATCCATGTTCATACAGATAGCGGTGTAGATATTTCCATGTTCATACAGATGGCGGTGTAGATATTTCCATGTTCATAGAGATGGCGGTGTAGATATTTCCAGGTTCATACAAATGGCGGTGTAGATATTTCCATGTTCAAAGAGATGGCGGTGTAGATATTTCCATGTTTATACAGATAGCAGTGTAGTTATTTTCATGATTATAGAGATACCAGTGTGGATATTTCCATTGATATACAGATAGCTGTGTAGATATTTGCATGTTCATACAGATAGCGGTGTAGATATTTCCATGTTCATACAGATAGCGGTGTAGATATTTCCATGTTCATACAAATAGCGGTGTAGATATTTCCATGTTCATACAGATAGCGGTGTAGATATTTCCATGTTCATACAGTTAGCGGTGTAGGTATTTCCATGTTCATACAGATGGCGGTGTAGATATTTACATGTTCATACAGATGGCGGTGTAGATATTTCCATGTTCATACAGATTGCGGTGTAGAGATTTCCATGTTCATACAGATATCGGTGTAGATATTTCCATGTTCATACAGATAGCGGTGTAGATATTTCCATGTTCATACCAATAGCGGTGTAGACATTTCCATGTTCATACAGTTAGCGGTGTAGATATTTCCATGTTCATACAGATGGCGGTGTAGATATTTACATGTTCATACAGATGGCGGTGTAGATATTTCCATGTTCGTACGGATGGTAGTGTAGATATTTTCATGTTCATACAGGTGGCGGTGCAGATATTTCCATGTTTATACAGATAGCAGTGTAGTTATTTCCATGTTTATAGAGATAGGAGTGTATACATTTCCATTGATATACAGATAGCTGTGTAGATATTTGCATGGCACACTGATAGCGGTGTACATATTTCCATGTTCGTACAGATAGCGGTGTAGATATTTCCATGTTCATACAGATAACGGTCTAGATATTTCCATGTTCATACAGATAACGGTGTAGATATTTCCATGTTCATGCAGATAGCGGTGAAGATATTTCCATGTTCATACAGTTAGCGGTGTAGATATTTCCATGTTCATAGAGATGGCGGTGTAGATATTTCCATGTTCATGTAAATGGCGGTGTAGATATTTCCATCTTCATAGAGATGGCGGTGTAGATATTTCCATATTTATACAGATAGCAGTGTAGTTATTTCCATGTTTATAGAGATAGCAGTGTAGATATTTCCATTGATATACAGATAGCTGTGTAGATATTTGCATGTTCGTACAGATAGCGGTATAGATATTTCCATGTTTATACAGATGGTGGTGTAGATATTTCCATGTTTATAGAGATGGAGGTCTAGATATTTCCATGTTTACAGAGATAGTGGTGTAGTTATTTCCAAGTTTATAGAGACAGCGTTGTAGATATTTCCATGTTTATACAGATAGCTGTAATATTTCCATGTTTATACAGATAGCGGTGTAGATATTTCCATGTTTATACAGATAGCAGTGTAGATATTTCCATGTTTATAGAGATAGTGGTGAAGATAATTTCAATTTTATGCAGAAAGCAGTGTAGATATTTCCAAGTTCATACAGATAGCGGTGTAGATATTTCCACGTTTATAGAGATGGCGGTGTAGATATTTCCATGTTCATACAGATGGCGGTGAAGATATTTCCATGTTTATAGGGATGGCGGTGTAGATATTTCCATGTTCATACAGATAACGGTGTAGATATTTCCATGTTCATACATATAGCGGTGTAGATATCTCCATGTTCATACAGATAGCGGTGTAGATATTTCCATGTTCATATAGATGGCGGTGTAGATATTTCCATGTTCGTACGGATGGCAGTGTAGATATTTCCATGTTCATAGAGATGGCGGTGTAGATATTTCCATGTTTATACAGATAGCAGTGTAGTTATTTCCATGTTTATAGAGATACCAGTGTGGATATTTCCATTGATATACAGATAGCTGTGTAGATATTTGCATGTTCATACAGATAGCGGTGTAGATATTTCCATGTTCATACAGATAGCAGTGAAGATATTTCCATGTTCATACAGATAGCGGTGTAGATATTTCCATGTTCATACAGATAGCGGTGTAGATATTTCCATGTTCATACAGATAGCGGTGTAGATATTTCCACGTTCATACAGTTAGCGGTGTAGGTATTTCCATGTTCATACAGATGGCGGTGTAGATATTTACATGTTCATACAGATGGTGGTGTAGATATTTCCATGTTCATACAGATTGCGGTGTAGAGATTTCCATGTTCATACAGATAGCGGTGTAGATATTTCCATGTTCATACAGATAGCGGTGTAGATATTTCCATGTTAATACCAATAGCGGTGCAGACATTTCCATGTTCATACTGTTAGCGGTGTAGATATTTCCATGTTCATACAGATGGCGGTGTAGATATTTACATGTTCATACAGATGGCGGTGTACATATTTCCATGTTCGTATGGATGGCAGTGTAGATATTTTCATGTTCATACAGGTGGCGGTGCAGATATTTCCATGTTTATACAGATAGCAGTGTAGTTATTTCCATGTTTAAAGAGATAGCAGAGTGTACATTTCCATTGATATACAGATAGCTGTGTAGATATTTGCATGGTCACACTGATAGCGGTGTAGATATTTCCATGTTCATACAGATAGCGGTGTAGATATTTCCATGTTCATACAGATAGCGGTGTAGATATTTCCATGTCCATACATATAACGGTGTATATATTTCCATGTTCATACAGATAGCGGTGTAGATATTTCCATGTTCATACAGTTAGCGGTGTAGATATTTCCATGTTCATAGAGATGGCGGTGTAGATATTTCCATGTTCATACAAACGGCGGTGTAGATATTTCCATCTTCATAGAGATGGCTGTTTAGATATTTCCATATTTATACAGATAGCAGTGTAGTTATTTCCATGTTTATAGAGATAGCAGTGTAGATATTTCCATTGATATACAGATAGCTGTGTAGATATTTGCATGTTCATACAGATAGCGGTATAGATATTTCCATGTTTATACAGATGGTGGTGTAGATATTTCCATGTTTATAGAGATGGAGGTCTAGATATTTCCATGTTTACAGAGATAGTGGTGTAGTTATTTCCAAGTTTATAGAGACAGCGTTGTAGTTATTTCCATGTTTATACAGATAGCTGTGAAGATATTTCCATGTTTATACAGATAGCGGTGTAGATATTTCCATGTTTATACAGATAGCAGTGTAGATATTTCCATGTTTATAGAGATAGTGCTGTAGATAATTTCAATTTTATACAGAGAGCAGTGTAGATATTTCCAAGTTCATACAGATAGCGGTGTAGATATTTCCACGTTTATAGAGATGGCGGTGTAGATATTTCCATGTTCATACAGATGGCGGTGTATATATTTCCATGTTTATAGGGATGGCGGTGTAGATATTTCCATGTTCATACAGATAACGGTGTAGGTATTTCCATGTTCATACATATAGCGGTGTAGATATTTCCATGTTCAAACATATAGCGGTGTAGATATTTCCATGTTCATACAGATGGCGGTGTAGATATTTCCATGTTCGTACGGATGGCAGTGTAGATATTTCCATTTTCATACAGGTGGCGGTGTAGATATTTCCACGTTTATACAGATAGCAGTGTAGTTATTTCCATGTTTATAGAGATAGCAGTGTATATATTTCCATTGATATACTGATAACTGTGTAGATATTTGCATGGTCATACAGATAGCGGTGTAGATATTTCCATGTTCGTACAGATAGCGGTGTAGATATTTCCATGTTCATACAGATAGCGGTGTAGATATTTCCTTGTTCATACAGATTACGGTGTAGATATTTCCATGTTCATACAGATAGCGGTGTAGATATTTCCATGTTCATACAGTTAGCGGTGTAGATATTTCCATGTTCATACAGATGGCGGTGTAGATATTTACATGTTCGTACAGATGGCGGTATAGATATTTCCATGTTCGTACAGATGGCGGTGTAGATATTTCCATGTTCATAGAGATGGCGGTGTACGTATTTCCATGTTTATGCAGATAGCGGTATAGATATTTCCATGTTTATACAGATGGTGGTGTAGATATTTCCATGTATATAGAGATGGCGGTCTAGATATTTCCATGTTTACAGAGTTAGTGGTGTAGTTATTTCCAAGTTTATAGTGACAGCGTTGTAGATATTTCCATGTTTATACAGATAGCGGTGTAGATATTTCCATGTTTATACAGATAGCAGTGTAGATATTTCCATGTTTATAGAGATAGTGGTGTAGATAATTTCAATTTTATACAGAGAGCAGTGTAGATATTTCCAAGTTCATACAGATAGCGGTGTAGGTATTTCCACATTTATAGAGATGGCGGTGTAGATATTTCCATGTTCATACAGATGGCGGTGTAGATATTTCCATGTTTACACAGATGGCGGTGTAGATATTTCCATGTTTACACAGATAGCGGTGTGGATATTTCCAAATTTATGCAGATAGCAGTGTAGATATTTCCATGTTTATACAGATGGCGGTGCGGATATTTCCATGTTTATTCAGATAGCGGTGCGGATATTTCCATGTTTATACAGATAGTTGGGCAGATATTTCCATGTTTATACAGATAGCGGTGTAGACATTTCCATCTTAATACAGATGGCGGTGTAGATATGTCAATGTTTGTACAGATGGCAGTGTAGATATTTCCATGTTCATACAGATGGCTGTGTAGAAATTTCGAAGTTTATAGAGATAGCGCTGTAGTTATTTCCATATTTGTAGAGAAATCTGTGTAGATATTTCCATGTATATTCAGATAGCTGTGTAGATATTTCCATGTTCATGCAGATAGCGGTGTAGATATTTCCATGTTCATCCAGATGCTAGTGTACATATATCCATGTTCATGCAGATGGCGGTGAAGATATTTCCATGTTCATACAGATGGTGGTGTAGATATTTCCATGTTCATACAGATGGTGGTGTAGATCTTTCCATGTTCATACCAATTTCGGTGTAGATAGTTCCATGTTCATAGAGATGGCGGTGTAGATATTTCCATGTTCATACAAATGGCGGTGTAGATATTTCCATGTTCATAGAGATGGCGGTGTAGATATTTCCATGTTCATACAGAGGACGGTGTAGATATTTCCATGTTTATAGGGATGGCGGTGTAGATATTTTCATGTTTACACAGATGGCGGTGTAGATATTTCCATGTTTACACAGATAGCGGTGTAGACATTTCCATGTTTACACAGATGGCGGTGTGGATATTTCCATGTTTATGCAAATAGCAGTGTAGATATTTCCATGTTTACACAGATAGCGGTGCCGATATTTCCATGTTTATACAGATAGTTGGGCAGATATTTCCATGTTTATACAGATAGCGGTGTAGATATTTCCATCTTAATACAGATGGCAGTGTAGATATGTCCATGTTCCAACAGATGGCGGTGTAGATATTTCCATGTTCATACAGATAGCGGTGTAGATATTTCCATGTTCATACAGTTAGCGGAGTAGATATTTCCATGTTCATACAGATGGCGGTGTTGTTATTTACATGTTCATACAGATGGCGGTGTAGATATTTCCATGTTCATACAGATGGCGGTGTACATATTTCCATGTTTATAGAGATAGCAGTGTAGATATTTCTATTGATATACAGATAGCTGTATAGATATTTGCATGTTCATACAGATAGCGGTGTAGATATTTCCATGTTCATACAGATAGCGGTGAAGATATTTCCATGTTCATACAGATAGCGGTGTAGATATTTCCATGTTCATACAGATAGCGGTGTAGATATTTCCCTGTTCATACAGATAGCGGTGTAGATATTTCCATGTTCACACAGATAGCGGTGTAGATATTTCCATGTTCATACAGATAGCGGTGTAGATATTTCCATGTTCATATAGTTAGCGGTGTAGATATTTCCATGTTCATACAGATGGCGGTGTAGATACTTCCATGTTCATACAGATGGCGGTGTAGTTATTTACATGTTCATACAGATGGCAGTGAAGATATTTCCATGTTCATACAGGTGGCGGTGCAAATATTTCCATATTTATACAGATAGCAGTGTAGCTATTTCCATGTTTATAGAGATAGCAGTGTAGATATTTCCATTGATATACAGATAGCTGTGTAGATATTTGCATGTTCACACAGATAGCGGTGTAGATATTTCCATGTTCATACAGATAGCAGTGTAGATATTACCATATTCATACAGATAGCGGTGTAGATATTTCCATGTTCATACAGATAGCGGTGTAGATATTTCCATGTTCATACAGATAGCGGTGTAGATATTTCCATGTTCATACAGATAGCGGTGTAGATATTTCCATGTTCATATAGTTAGCGGTGTAGATATCTCCATGTTCATACAGATGGCGGTGTAGATATTTACATGTTCATACAGATGGCGGTGTAGATATTTCCAAGTTCATACAGATGGCTGTGTAGATATTTCCATTGATATACAGATAGTGGTGTAGATATTTCCATGTTCATACAGATAGCGGTGTAGATATTTCCATGTTCATACCGATGGCGGTGTAGATATTTCCATGTTCATACAGTTGGCGGTGTAGATATTTCCATGTTCATACAGATGGCGGTGTAGTTATTTACATGTTCATACAGATGGCGGTGTAGATATTTCCATGTTCGTACTGATGGCAGTGTAGATATCTCCATGTTCATACAGGTGGCGGTGTAGCTATTTCCATGTTTATACAGATAGCAGTGTAGTTATTTCCATGTTTATAGAGACAGCTGTGTAGATATTTCCATTGATATACAGATAGCTCTGTAGATATTTGCATGTTCATACAGTTAGCGGTGTAGATACTTCCATGTTCATACAGATAGCGGTGTAGATATTTCCATGTTCATACAGATGGCGGTGTAGATATTTACATGTTCATACAGATGGCAGTATAGATATTTCTATGTTCGTACAGATGGCGGTGTAGATAATTCCATGTTCATAGAGATGGCGGTGTAGATATTTCCATGTTTATGCAGATAGCGGTATAGATATTTCCATGTTTATACAGATGGTGGTGTAGATATTTCCATGTTTATAGAGATGGCGGTCTAGATATTTCCATGTTAACAGAGATAGTGGTGTAGTTATTTCCAAGTTTATAGAGACAGCGTTGTAGATATTTCCATGTTTATACAGATAGCGGTGAAGATATTTCCATGTTTATACAGATAGCGGTGTAGATATTTCCATGTTTATACAGATAGCAGTGTAGATATTTCCATGTTTATAGAGATAGTGGTGTAGATAATTTCAATTTTATACAGAGAGCAGTGTAGATATTTCCAAGTTCATACAGATAGCGGTGTAGATATTTCCACCTTTATAGAGATGGCGGTGTAGATATTTCCATGTTCATACAGAGGACGGTGTAGATATTTCCATGTTTATAGGGATGGCGGTGTAGATATTTTCATGTTTACACAGATGGCGGTTTAGATAATTCCATGTTTACACGGATAGCGGTGTAGACATTTCCATGTTTACACAGATAGCGGTGTGGATATTTCCATGTTTATGCAGATAGCAGTGTAGATATTTCCATGTTTATACAGATAGCGGTGCGGATATTTCCATGTTTATTCAGATAGCGGTGCGGTTATTTCCATGTTTATACAGATAGTTGCGCAGATATTTCCATGTTTATACAGATAGCAGTGTAGATATTTCCATCTTAATACACATGGTGGTTTAGATATGTCCATGTTCGTACAGATGGCGGTGTAGATATTTCCATGTTCATACAGATGGCGGTGTAGGTATTTCGAAGTTTATAGAGATAGCGCTGTAGTTATTTCCATATTTATAGAGAAATCGGTGTAGATATTTCCATGTATATACAGATAGCTGTGTAGATATTTCCATGTTCATGCAGATAGCGGTGTAGATATTTCCATGTTCATCCAGATGCCGGTGTACATATATCCATGTTCATACAGATGGCGGTGAAGATATGTCCATGTTCATACAGATGGCGGTGTAGGTATTTCCATGTTCATACAAATGGCGGTGTAGATATTTCCATGTTCATAGAGATGGCGGTGTAGATATTTCCAGGTTCATACAAATGGCGGTGTAGATATTTCCATGTTCATACCGATAGCGGTGTAGACATTTCCATGTTTATACAGTTAGCGGTGTAGGTATTTCCATGTTCATACAGATCACGGTGTAGATATTTACATGTTCATACAGATGGCGGTATAGATATTTCCATGTTCGTACGGATGGCAGTGTAGATATTTTCATGTTCATACAGGTGGCGGTGCAGATATTTCCATGTTTATACAGATAGCAGTGTAGTTATTTCCATGTTTATAGAGATAGCAGTGTATATATTTCCATTGATAGATAGCTGTGTAGATATTTGCATGGTCACACTGATAGCGGTGTAGATATTTTCATGTTCGTACAGATAGCGGTGAAGATATTTCCATGTTCATACAGTTAGCGGTGTAGATATTTCCATGTTCATAGAGATGGCGGTGTAGATATTTCCATGTTCATATAAATGGCGGTGTAGATATTTCCATCTTCATAGAGATGGCGGTGTAGATATTTCCATATTTATACAGATAGCAGTGTAGTTATTTCCATGTTTATAGAGATAGCAGTGTAGATATTTCCATTGATATACAGATATCTGTGTAGATATTTGCATGTTCATACAGATAGCGGTGTAGATATTTCCATGTTCATACAGATAGCGGTGTAGATATTTCCATGTTCATACAAATAGCGGTGTAGATATTTCCATGTTCATACAGATAGCGGTGTAGATATTTCCATGTTCATACAGTTAGCGGTGTAGGTATTTCCATGTTCATACAGATGGCGGTGTAGATATTTACATGTTCATACAGATGGCGGTGTAGATATTTCCATGTTCATACAGATTGCAGTGTAGAGATTTCCATGTTCATACAGATATCGGTGTAGATATTTCCATGTTCATACAGATAGCGGTGTAGATATTTCCATGTTCATACCAATAGCGGTGTAGACATTTCCATGTTCATACAGTTAGCGGTGTAGATATTTCCATGTTCATACAGATGGAGGTGTAGATATTTACATGTTCATACAGATGGCGGTGTAGATATTTCCATGTTCGTACGGATGGTAGTGTAGATATTTTCATGTTCATACAGGTGGCGGTGCAGATATTTCCATGTTTATACAGATAGCAGTGTAGTTATTTCCATGTTTATAGAGATAGCAGTGTATACATTTCCATTGATATACAGATAGCTGTGTAGATATTTGCATGGCACACTGATAGCGGTGTACATATTTCCATGTTCGTACAGATAGCGGTGTAGATATTTCCATGTTCATACAGATAACGGTCTAGATATTTCCATGTTCATACAGATAACGGTGTAGATATTTCCATGTTCATACAGATAGCGGTGAAGATATTTCCATGTTCATACAGTTAGCGGTGTAGATATTTCCATGTTCATAGAGATGGCGGTGTAGATATTTCCATGTTCATGTAAATGGCGGTGTAGATATTTCCATCTTCATAGAGATGGCGGTGTAGATATTTCCATATTTATACAGATAGCAGTGTAGTTATTTCCATGTTTATAGAGATAGCAGTGTAGATATTTCCATTGATATACAGATAGCTGTGTAGATATTTGCATGTTCATACAGATAGCGGTATAGATATTTCCATGTTTATACAGATGGTGGTGTAGATATTTCCATGTTTATAGAGATGGAGGTCTAGATATTTCCATGTTTACAGAGATAGTGGTGTAGTTATTTCCAAGTTTATAGAGACAGCGTTGTAGATATTTCCATGTTTATACAGATAGCTGTAATATTTCCATGTTTATACAGATAGCGGTGTAGATATTTCCATGTTTATACAGATAGCAGTGTAGATATTTCCATGTTTATAGAGATAGTGGTGTAGATAATTTCAATTTTACGCAGAAAGCAGTGTAGATATTTCCAAGTTCATACAGATAGCGGTGTAGATATTTCCACGTTTATAGAGATGGCGGTGTAGATATTTCCATGTTCATACAGATGGCGGTGTAGATATTTCCATGTTTATAGGGATGGCGGTGTAGATATTTCCATGTTCATACAGGTAACGGTGTAGATATTTCCATGTTCATACATATAGCGGTGTAGATATCTCCATGTTCATACAGATAGCGGTGTAGATATTTCCATGTTCATATAGATGGCGGTGTAGATATTTCCATGTTCGTACGGATGGCAGTGTAGATATTTCCATGTTCATAGAGATGGCGGTGTAGATATTTCCATGTTTATACAGATAGCAGTGTAGTTATTTCCATGTTTATAGAGATACCAGTGTGGATATTTCCATTGATATACAGATAGCTGTGTAGATATTTGCATGTTCATACAGATAGCGGTGTAGATATTTCCATGTTCATACAGATAGCAGTGAAGATATTTCCATGTTCATACAGATAGCGGTGTAGATATTTCCATGTTCATACAGATAGCGGTGTAGATATTTCCATGTTCATACAGATAGCGGTGTAGATATTTCCACGTTCATACAGTTAGCGGTGTAGGTATTTCCATGTTCATACAGATGGCGGTGTAGATATTTACATGTTCATACAGATGGTGGTGTAGATATTTCCATGTTCATACAGATTGCGGTGTAGAGATTTCCATGTTCATACAGATAGCGGTGTAGATATTTCCATGTTCATACAGATAGCGGTGTAGATATTTCCATGTTAATACCAATAGCGGTGCAGACATTTCCATGTTCATACTGTTAGCGGTGTAGATATTTCCATGTTCATACAGATGGCGGTGTAGATATTTACATGTTCATACAGATGGCGGTGTACATATTTCCATGTTCGTATGGATGGCAGTGTAGATATTTTCATGTTCATACAGGTGGCGGTGCAGATATTTCCATGTTTATACAGATAGCAGTGTAGTTATTTCCATGTTTAAAGAGATAGCAGAGTGTACATTTCCATTGATATACAGATAGCTGTGTAGATATTTGCATGGTCACACTGATAGCGGTGTAGATATTTCCATGTTCATACAGATAGCGGTGTAGATATTTCCATGTTCATACAGATAGCGGTGTAGATATTTCCATGTCCATACATATAACGGTGTATATATTTCCATGTTCATACAGATAGCGGTGTAGATATTTCCATGTTCATACAGTTAGCGGTGTAGATATTTCCATGTTCATAGAGATGGCGGTGTAGATATTTCCATGTTCATACAAACGGCGGTGTAGATATTTCCATCTTCATAGAGATGGCTGTTTAGATATTTCCATATTTATACAGATAGCAGTGTAATTATTTCCATGTTTATAGAGATAGCAGTGTAGATATTTCCATTGATATACAGATAGCTGTGTAGATATTTGCATGTTCATACAGATAGCGGTATAGATATTTCCATGTTTATACAGATGGTGGTGTAGATATTTCCATGTTTATAGAGATGGAGGTCTAGATATTTCCATGTTTACAGAGATAGTGGTGTAGTTATTTCCAAGTTTATAGAGACAGCGTTGTAGTTATTTCCATGTTTATACAGATAGCTGTGAAGATATTTCCATGTTTATACAGATAGCGGTGTAGATATTTCCATGTTTATACAGATAGCAGTGTAGATATTTCCATGTTTATAGAGATAGTGGTGTAGATAATTTCAATTTTATACAGAGAGCAGTGTAGATATTTCCAAGTTCATACAGATAGCGGTGTAGATATTTCCACGTTTATAGAGATGGCGGTGTAGATATTTCCATGTTCATACAGATGGAGGTGTATATATTTCCATGTTTATAGGGATGGCGGTGTAGATATTTCCATGTTCATACAGATAACGGTGTAGGTATTTCCATGTTCATACATATAGCGGTGTAGATATTTCCATGTTCAAACATATAGTGGTGTAGATATTTCCATGTTCATACAGATGGCGGTGTAGATATTTCCATGTTCGTACGGATGGCAGTGTAGATATTTCCATGTTCATACAGGTGGCGGTGTAGATATTTCCACGTTTATACAGATAGCAGTGTAGTTATTTTCATGTTTATAGAGATAGCAGTGTATATATTTCCATTGATATACTGATAACTGTGTAGATATTTGCATGGTCATACAGATAGCGGTGTAGATATTTCCATGTTCGTACAGATAGCGGTGTAGATATTTCCATGTTCATACAGATAGCGGTGTAGATATTTCCTTGTTCATACAGATTACGGTGTAGATATTTCCATGTTCATACAGATAGCGGTGTAGATATTTCCATGTTCATACAGTTAGCGGTGTAGATATTTCCATGTTCATACAGATGGCGGTGTAGATATTTACATGTTCGTACAGATGGCGGTATAGATATTTCCATGTTCGTACAGATGGCGGTGTAGATATTTCCATGTTCATAGAGATGGCGGTGTAGTTATTTCCATGTTTATGCAGATAGCGGTATAGATATTTCCATGTTTATACAGATGGTGGTGTAGATATTTCCATGTATATAGAGATGGCGGTCTAGATATTTCCATGTTTACAGAGTTAGTGGTGTAGTTATTTCCAAGTTTATAGTGACAGCGTTGTAGATATTTCCATGTTTATACAGATAGCGGTGTAGATATTTCCATGTTTATACAGATAGCAGTGTAGATATTTCCATGTTTATAGAGATAGTGGTGTAGATAATTTCAATTTTATACAGAGAGCAGTGTAGATATTTCCAAGTTCATACAGATAGCGGTGTAGATATTTCCACGTTTATAGAGATGGCGGTGTAGATATTTCCATGTTCATACAGATGGCGGTGTAGATATTTCCATGTTTACACAGATGGCGGTGTAGATATTTCCATGTTTACACAGATAGCGGTGTGGATATTTCCAAATTTATGCAGATAGCAGTGTAGATATTTCCATGTTTATACAGATGGCGGTGCGGATATTTCAATGTTTATTCAGATAGCGGTGCGGATATTTCCATGTTTATACAGATAGTTGGGCAGATATTTCCATGTTTATACAGATAGCGGTGTAGATATTTCCATCTTAATACAGATGGCGGTGTAGATATGTCAATGTTTGTACAGATGGCAGTGTAGATATTTCCATGTTCATACAGATGGCTGTGTAGAAATTTCGAAGTTTATAGAGATAGCGCTGTAGTTATTTCCATATTTATAGAGAAATCGGTGTAGATATTTCCATGTATATTCAGATAGCTGTGTAGATATTTCCATGTTCATGCAGATAGCGGTGTAGATATTTCCATGTTCATCCAGATGCTAGTGTACATATATCCATGTTCATGCAGATGGCGGTGAAGATATTTCCATGTTCATACAGATGGTGGTGTAGATATTTCCATGTTCATACAGATGGTTGTGTAGATCTTTCCATGTTCATACCAATTTCGGTGTAGATAGTTCCATGTTCATAGAGATGGCGGTGTAGATATTTCCATGTTCATACAAATGGCGTGTAGATATTTCCATGTTCATAGAGATGGCGGTGTAGATATTTCCATGTTCATACAGAGGACGGTGTAGATATTTCCATGTTTATAGGGATGGCGGTGTAGATATTTTCATGTTTACACAGATGGCGGTGTAGATATTTCCATGTTTACACAGATAGCGGTGTAGACATTTCCATGTTTACACAGATGGCGGTGTGGATATTTCCATGTTTATGCAAATAGCAGTGTAGATATTTCCATGTTTACACAGATAGCGGTGCCGATATTTCCATGTTTATACAGATAGTTGGGCAGATATTTCCATGTTTATACAGATAGCGGTGTAGATATTTCCATCTTAATACAGATGGCAGTGTAGATATGTCCATGTTCCAACAGATGGCGGTGTAGATATTTCCATGTTCATACAGATAGCGGTGTAGATATTTCCATGTTCATACAGTTAGCGGAGTAGATATTTCCATGTTCATACAGATGGCGGTGTAGTTATTTACATGTTCATACAGATGGCGGTGTAGATATTTCCATGTTCATACAGATGGCGGTGTACATATTTCCATGTTTATAGAGATAGCAGTGTAGATATTTCTATTGATATACAGATAGCTGTATAGATATTTGCATGTTCATACAGATAGCGGTGTAGATATTTCCATGTTCATACAGATAGCGGTGAAGATATTTCCATGTTCATACAGATAGCGGTGTAGATATTTCCATGTTCATACAGATAGCGGTGTAGATATTTCCATGTTCATACAGATAGCGGTGTAGATATTTCCATGTTCACACAGATAGCGGTGTAGATATTTCCATGTTCATACAGATAGCGGTGTAGATATTTCCATGTTCATATAGTTAGCGGTGTAGATATTTCCATGTTCATACAGATGGCGGTGTAGATACTTCCATGTTCATACAGATGGCGGTGTAGTTATTTACATGTTCATACAGATGGCAGTGAAGATATTTTCATGTTCATACAGGTGGCGGTGCAAATATTTCCATATTTATACAGATAGCAGTGTAGCTATTTCCATGTTTATAGAGATAGCAGTGTAGATATTTCCATTGATATACAGATAGCTGTGTAGATATTTGCATGTTCACACAGATAGCGGTGTAGATATTTCCATATTCATACAGATAGCAGTGTAGATATTACCATATTCATACAGATAGCGGTGTAGATATTTTCATGTTCATACAGATAGCGGTGTAGATATTTCCATGTTCATACAGATAGCGGTGTAGATATTTCCATGTTCATACAGATAGCGGTGTAGATATTTCCATGTTCATATAGTTAGCGATGTAGATATCTCCATGTTCATACAGATGGCGGTGTAGATATTTACATGTTCATACAGATGGCGGTGTAGATATTTCCAAGTTCATACAGACGGCTGTGTAGATATTTCCATTGATATACAGATAGTGGTGTAGATATTTCCATGTTCATACAGATAGCGGTGTAGATATTTCCATGTTCATACCGATGGCGGTGTAGATATTTCCATGTTCATACAGTTGGCGGTGTAGATATTTCCATGTTCATACAGATGGCGGTGTAGATATTTCCATGTTCGTACTGATGGCAGTGTAGATATTTCCATGTTCATACAGGTGGCGGTGTAGATATTTCCACGTTTATACAGATAGCAGTGTAGTTATTTCCATGTTTATAGAGATAGCAGTGTATATATTTCCATTGATATACTGATAACTGTGTAGATATTTGCATGGTCATACAGATAGCGGTGTAGATATTTCCATGTTCGTACAGATAGCGGTGTAGATATTTCCATGTTCATACAGATAGCGGTGTAGATATTTCCTTGTTCATACAGATTACGGTGTAGATATTTCCATGTTCATACAGATAGCGGTGTAGATATTTCCATGTTCATACAGTTAGCGGTGTAGATATTTCCATGTTCATACAGATGGCGGTGTAGATATTTACATGTTCGTACAGATGGCGGTATAGATATTTCCATGTTCGTACAGATGGCGGTGTAGATATTTCCATGTTCATAGAGATGGCGGTGTAGGTATTTCCATGTTTATGCAGATAGCGGTATAGATATTTCCATGTTTATACAGATGGTGGTGTAGATATTTCCATGTATATAGAGATGGCGGTCTAGATATTTCCATGTTTACAGAGTTAGTGGTGTAGTTATTTCCAAGTTTATAGTGACAGCGTTGTAGATATTTCCATGTTTATACAGATAGCGGTGTAGATATTTCCATGTTTATACAGATAGCAGTGTAGATATTTCCATGTTTATAGAGATAGTGGTGTAGATAATTTCAATTTTATACAGAGAGCAGTGTAGATATTTCCAAGTTCATACAGATAGCGGTGTAGATATTTCCACGTTTATAGAGATGGCGGTGTAGATATTTCCATGTTCATACAGATGGCGGTGTAGATATTTCCATGTTTACACAGATGGCGGTGTAGATATTTCCATGTTTACACAGATAGCGGTGTGGATATTTCCAAATTTATGCAGATAGCAGTGTAGATATTTCCATGTTTATACAGATGGCGGTGCGGATATTTCAATGTTTATTCAGATAGCGGTGCGGATATTTCCATGTTTATACAGATAGTTGGGCAGATATTTCCATGTTTATACAGATAGCGGTGTAGATATTTCCATCTTAATACAGATGGCGGTGTAGATATGTCAATGTTTGTACAGATGGCAGTGTAGATATTTCCATGTTCATACAGATGGCTGTGTAGAAATTTCGAAGTTTATAGAGATAGCGCTGTAGTTATTTCCATATTTATAGAGAAATCGGTGTAGATATTTCCATGTATATTCAGATAGCTGTGTAGATATTTCCATGTTCATGCAGATAGCGGTGTAGATATTTCCATGTTCATCCAGATGCTAGTGTACATATATCCATGTTCATGCAGATGGCGGTGAAGATATTTCCATGTTCATACAGATGGTGGTGTAGATCTTTCCATGTTCATACCAATTTCGGTGTAGATAGTTCCATGTTCATAGAGATGGCGGTGTAGATATTTCCATGTTCATACAAATGGCGGTGTAGATATTTCCATGTTCATAGAGATGGCGGTGTAGATATTTCCATGTTCATACAGAGGACGGTGTAGATATTTCCATGTTTATAGGGATGGCGGTGTAGATATTTTCATGTTTACACAGATGGCGGTGTAGATATTTCCATGTTTACACAGATAGCGGTGTAGACATTTCCATGTTTACACAGATGGCGGTGTGGATATTTCCATGTTTATGCAAATAGCAGTGTAGATATTTCCATGTTTACACAGATAGCGGTGCCGATATTTCCATGTTTATACAGATAGTTGGGCAGATATTTCCATGTTTATACAGATAGCGGTGTAGATATTTCCATCTTAATACAGATGGCAGTGTAGATATGTCCATGTTCCAACAGATGGCGGTGTAGATATTTCCATGTTCATACAGATAGCGGTGTAGATATTTCCATGTTCATACAGTTAGCGGAGTAGATATTTCCATGTTCATACAGATGGCGGTGTAGTTATTTACATGTTCATACAGATGGCGGTGTAGATATTTCCATGTTCATACAGATGGCGGTGTACATATTTCCATGTTTATAGAGATAGCAGTGTAGATATTTCTATTGATATACAGATAGCTGTATAGATATTTGCATGTTCATACAGATAGCGGTGTAGATATTTCCATGTTCATACAGATAGCGGTGAAGATATTTCCATGTTCATACAGATAGCGGTGTAGATATTTCCATGTTCATACAGATAGCGGTGTAGATATTTCCATGTTCATACAGATAGCGGTGTAGATATTTCCATGTTCACACAGATAGCGGTGTAGATATTTCCATGTTCATACAGATAGCGGTGTAGATATTTCCATGTTCATATAGTTAGCGGTGTAGATATTTCCATGTTCATACAGATGGCGGTGTAGATACTTCCATGTTCATACAGATGGCGGTGTAGTTATTTACATGTTCATACAGATGGCAGTGAAGATATTTTCATGTTCATACAGGTGGCGGTGCAAATATTTCCATATTTATACAGATAGCAGTGTAGCTATTTCCATGTTTATAGAGATAGCAGTGTAGATATTTCCATTGATATACAGATAGCTGTGTAGATATTTGCATGTTCACACAGATAGCGGTGTAGATATTTCCATGTTCATACAGATAGCAGTGTAGATATTACCATATTCATACAGATAGCGGTGTAGATATTTCCATGTTCATACAGATAGCGGTGTAGATATTTCCATGTTCATACAGATAGCGGTGTAGATATTTCCATGTTCATACAGATAGCGGTGTAGATATTTCCATGTTCATATAGTTAGCGATGTAGATATCTCCATGTTCATACAGATGGCGGTGTAGATATTTACATGTTCATACAGATGGCGGTGTAGATATTTCCAAGTTCATACAGACGGCTGTGTAGATATTTCCATTGATATACAGATAGTGGTGTAGATATTTCCATGTTCATACAGATAGCGGTGTAGATATTTCCATGTTCATACCGATGGCGGTGTAGATATTTCCATGTTCATACAGTTGGCGGTGTAGATATTTCCATGTTCATACAGATGGCGGTGTAGTTATTTACATGTTCATACAGATGGCGGTGTAGATATTTCCATGTTCGTACTGATGGCAGTGTAGATATTTCCATGTTCATACAGGTGGCGGTGTAGATATTTCCACGTTTATACAGATAGCAGTGTAGTTATTTCCATGTTTATAGAGATAGCAGTGTATATATTTCCATTGATATACTGATAACTGTGTAGATATTTGCATGGTCATACAGATAGCGGTGTAGATATTTCCATGTTCGTACAGATAGCGGTGTAGATATTTCCATGTTCATACAGATAGCGGTGTAGATATTTCCTTGTTCATACAGATTACGGTGTAAATATTTCCATGTTCATACAGATAGCGGTGTAGATATTTCCATGTTCATATAGTTAGCGGTGTAGATATTTCCATGTTCATACAGATGGCGGTGTAGATATTTACATGTTCGTACAGATGGCGGTATAGATATTTCCATGTTCGTACAGATGGCGGTGTAGATATTTCCATGTTCATAGAGATGGCGGTGTAGGTATTTCCATGTTTATGCAGATAGCGGTATAGATATTTCCATGTTTATACAGATGGTGGTGTAGATATTTCCATGTATATAGAGATGGCGGTCTAGATATTTCCATGTTTACAGAGTTAGTGGTGTAGTTATTTCCAAGTTTATAGTGACAGCGTTGTAGATATTTCCATGTTTATACAGATAGCGGTGTAGATATTTCCATGTTTATACAGATAGCAGTGTAGATATTTCCATGTTTATAGAGATAGTGGTGTAGATAATTTCAATTTTATACAGAGAGCAGTGTAGATATTTCCAAGTTCATACAGATAGCGGTGTAGATATTTCCACGTTTATAGAGATGGCGGTGTAGATATTTCCATGTTCATACAGATGGCGGTGTAGATATTTCCATGTTTACACAGATGGCGGTGTAGATATTTCCATGTTTACACAGATAGCGGTGTGGATATTTCCAAATTTATGCAGATAGCAGTGTAGATATTTCCATGTTTATACAGATGGCGGTGCGGATATTTCAATGTTTATTCAGATAGCGGTGCGGATATTTCCATGTTTATACAGATAGTTGGGCAGATATTTCCATGTTTATACAGATAGCGGTGTAGATATTTCCATCTTAATACAGATGGCGGTGTAGATATGTCAATGTTTGTACAGATGGCAGTGTAGATATTTCCATGTTCATACAGATGGCTGTGTAGAAATTTCGAAGTTTATAGAGATAGCGCTGTAGTTATTTCCATATTTATAGAGAAATCGGTGTAGATATTTCCATGTATATTCAGATAGCTGTGTAGATATTTCCATGTTCATGCAGATAGCGGTGTAGATATTTCCATGTTCATCCAGATGCTAGTGTACATATATCCATGTTCATGCAGATGGCGGTGAAGATATTTCCATGTTCATACAGATGGTGGTGTAGATATTTCCATGTTCATACAGATGGTGGTGTAGATCTTTCCATGTTCATACCAATTTCGGTGTAGATAGTTCCATGTTCATAGAGATGGCGGTGTAGATATTTCCATGTTCATACAAATGGCGGTGTAGATATTTCCATGTTCATAGAGATGGCGGTGTAGATATTTCCATGTTCATACAGAGGACGGTGTAGATATTTCCATGTTTATAGGGATGGCGGTGTAGATATTTTCATGTTTACACAGATGGCGGTGTAGATATTTCCATGTTTACACAGATAGCGGTGTAGACATTTCCATGTTTACACAGATGGCGGTGTGGATATTTCCATGTTTATGCAAATAGCAGTGTAGATATTTCCATGTTTACACAGATAGCGGTGCCGATATTTCCATGTTTATACAGATAGTTGGGCAGATATTTCCATGTTTATACAGATAGCGGTGTAGATATTTCCATCTTAATACAGATGGCAGTGTAGATATGTCCATGTTCCAACAGATGGCGGTGTAGATATTTCCATGTTCATACAGATAGCGGTGTAGATATTTCCATGTTCATACAGTTAGCGGAGTAGATATTTCCATGTTCATACAGATGGCGGTGTAGTTATTTACATGTTCATACAGATGGCGGTGTAGATATTTCCATGTTCATACAGATGGCGGTGTACATATTTCCATGTTTATAGAGATAGCAGTGTAGATATTTCTATTGATATACAGATAGCTGTATAGATATTTGCATGTTCATACAGATAGCGGTGTAGATATTTCCATGTTCATACAGATAGCGGTGAAGATATTTCCATGTTCATACAGATAGCGGTGTAGATATTTCCATGTTCATACAGATAGCGGTGTAGATATTTCCATGTTCATACAGATAGCGGTGTAGATATTTCCATGTTCACACAGATAGCGGTGTAGATATTTCCATGTTCATACAGATAGCGGTGTAGATATTTCCATGTTCATATAGTTAGCGGTGTAGATATTTCCATGTTCATACAGATGGCGGTGTAGATACTTCCATGTTCATACAGATGGCGGTGTAGTTATTTACATGTTCATACAGATGGCAGTGAAGATATTTTCATGTTCATACAGGTGGCGGTGCAAATATTTCCATATTTATACAGATAGCAGTGTAGCTATTTCCATGTTTATAGAGATAGCAGTGTAGATATTTCCATTGATATACAGATAGCTGTGTAGATATTTGCATGTTCACACAGATAGCGGTGTAGATATTTCCATGTTCATACAGATAGCAGTGTAGATATTACCATATTCATACAGATAGCGGTGTAGATATTTCCATGTTCATACAGATAGCGGTGTAGATATTTCCATGTTCATACAGATAGCGGTGTAGATATTTCCATGTTCATACAGATAGCGGTGTAGATATTTCCATGTTCATATAGTTAGCGATGTAGATATCTCCATGTTCATACAGATGGCGGTGTAGATATTTACATGTTCATACAGATGGCGGTGTAGATATTTCCAAGTTCATACAGACGGCTGTGTAGATATTTCCATTGATATACAGATAGTGGTGTAGATATTTCCATGTTCATACAGATAGCGGTGTAGATATTTCCATGTTCATACCGATGGCGGTGTAGATATTTCCATGTTCATACAGTTGGCGGTGTAGATATTTCCATGTTCATACAGATGGCGGTGTAGTTATTTACATGTTCATACAGATGGCGGTGTAGATATTTCCATGTTCGTACTGATGGCAGTGTAGATATCTCCATGTTCATACAGGTGGCGGTGTAGCTATTTCCATGTTTATACAGATAGCAGTGTAGTTATTTCCATGTTTATAGAGACAGCTGTGTAGATATTTCCATTGATATACAGATAGCTCTGTAGATATTTGCATGTTCATACAGTTAGCGGTGTAGATACTTCCATGTTCGTACAGATAGCGGTGTAGATATTTCCATGTTCATACATATGGCGGTGTAGATATTTACATGTTCATACAGATGGCAGTATAGATATTTCTATGTTCGTACAGATGGCGGTGTAGATAATTCCATGTTCATAGAGATGGCGGTGTAGATATTTCCATGTTTATGCAGATAGCGGTATAGATATTTCCATGTTTATACAGATGGTGGTGAAGATATTTCCATGTTTATAGAGATGGCGGTCTAGATATTTCCATGTTAACAGAGATAGTGGTGTAGTTATTTCCAAGTTTATAGAGACAGCGTTGTAGATATTTCCATGTTTATACAGATAGCGGTGAAGATATTTCCATGTTTATACAGATAGCGGTGTAGATATTTCCATGTTTATACAGATAGCAGTGTAGATATTTCCATGTTTATAGAGATAGTGGTGTAGATAATTTCAATTTTATACAGAGAGCAGTGTAGATATTTCCAAGTTCATACAGATAGCGGTGTAGATATTTCCACCTTTATAGAGATGGCGGTGTAGATATTTCCATGTTCATACAGAGGACGGTGTAGATATTTCCATGTTTATAGGGATGGCGGTGTAGATATTTTCATGTTTACACAGATGGCGGTTTAGATAATTCCATGTTTACACGGATAGCGGTGTAGACATTTCCATGTTTACACAGATAGCGGTGTGGATATTTCCATGTTTATGCAGATAGCAGTGTAGATATTTCCATGTTTATACAGATAGCGGTGCGGATATTTCCATGTTTATTCAGATAGCGGTGCGGTTATTTCCATGTTTATACAGATAGTTGCGCAGATATTTCCATGTTTATACAGATAGCGGTGTAGATATTTCCATCTTAATACACATGGTGGTTTAGATATGTCCATGTTCGTACAGATGGCGGTGTAGATATTTCCATGTTCATACAGATGGCGGTGTAGGTATTTCGAAGTTTATAGAGATAGCGCTGTAGTTATTTCCATATTTATAGAGAAATCGGTGTAGATATTTCCATGTATATACAGATAGCTGTGTAGATATTTCCATGTTCATGCAGATAGCGGTGTAGATATTTCCATGTTCATCCAGATGCCGGTGTACATATATCCATGTTCATACAGATGGCGGTGAAGATATGTCCATGTTCATACAGATGGCGGTGTAGGTATTTCCATGTTCATACAAATGGCGGTGTAGATATTTCCATGTTCATAGAGATGGCGGTGTAGATATTTCCAGGTTCATAAAATGGCGGTGTAGATATTTCCATGTTCATACCGATAGCGGTGTAGACATTTCCATGTTCATACAGTTAGCGGTGTAGGTATTTCCATGTTCATACAGATCACGGTGTAGATATTTACATGTTCATACAGATGGCGGTATAGATATTTCCATGTTCGTACGGATGGCAGTGTAGATATTTTCATGTTCATACAGGTGGCGGTGCAGATATTTCCATGTTTATACAGATAGCAGTGTAGTTATTTCCATGTTTATAGAGATAGCAGTGTATATATTTCCATTGATAGATAGCTGTGTAGATATTTGCATGGTCACACTGATAGCGGTGTAGATATTTTCATGTTCGTACAGATAGCGGTGAAGATATTTCCATGTTCATACAGTTAGCGGTGTAGATATTTCCATGTTCATAGAGATGGTGGTGTAGATATTTCCATGTTCATATAAATGGCGGTTTAGATATTTCCATCTTCATAGAGATGGCGGTGTAGATATTTCCATATTTATACAGATAGCAGTGTAGTTATTTCCATGTTTATAGAGATAGCAGTGTAGATATTTCCATTGATATACAGATAGCTGTGTAGATATTTGCATGTTCATACAGATAGCGGTATAGATATTTCCATGTTTATACAGATGGTGGTGTAGATATTTCCATGTTTATAGAGATGGAGGTCTAGATATTTCCATGTTTACAGAGATAGTGGTGTAGTTATTTCCAAGTTTATAGAGACAGCGTTGTAGTTATTTCCATGTTTATACAGATAGCTGTGAAGATATTTCCATGTTTATACAGATAGCGGTGTAGATATTTCCATGTTTATACAGATAGCAGTGTAGATATTTCCATGTTTATAGAGATAGTGCTGTAGATAATTTCAATTTTATACAGAGAGCAGTGTAGATATTTCCAAGTTCATACAGATAGCGGTGTAGATATTTCCACGTTTATAGAGATGGCGGTGTAGATATTTCCATGTTCATACAGATGGCGGTGTATATATTTCCATGTTTATAGGGATGGCGGTGTAGATATTTCCATGTTCATACAGATAACGGTGTAGGTATTTCCATGTTCATACATATAGCGGTGTAGATATTTCCATGTTCAAACATATAGCGGTGTAGATATTTCCATGTTCATACAGATGGCGGTGTAGATATTTCCATGTTCGTACGGATGGCAGTGTAGATATTTCCATGTTCATACAGATGGCTGTGTAGATATTTCCATGTTCATACAGATAGCAGTGTAGATATTTCCATGTTTATACAGATAGTGGTGTAGATAATTTCAATTTTATACAGAGAGCAGTGTAGATATTTCCACGTTCATACAGATAGCGGTGTAGATATTTCCACGTTTATAGAGATGGCGGTGTAGATATTTCCATGTTCATACAGATGGCGGTGTAGATATTTCCATGTTTACACAGATGGCGGTGTAGATATTTCCATGTTTACACAGATAGCGGTGTGGATATTTCCAAATTTATGCAGATAGCAGTGTAGATATTTCCATGTTTATACAGATGGCGGTGCGGATATTTCCATGTTTATTCAGATAGCGGTGCGGATATTTCCATGTTTATACAGATAGTTGGGCAGATATTTCCATGTTTATACAGATAGCGGTGTAGATATTTCCATCTTAATACAGATGGCGGTGTAGATATGTCAATGTTTGTACAGATGGCAGTGTAGATATTTCCATGTTCATACAGATGGCTGTGTAGAAATTTCGAAGTTTATAGAGATAGCGCTGTAGTTATTTCCATATTTATAGAGAAATCTGTGTAGATATTTCCATGTATATTCAGATAGCTGTGTAGATATTTCCATGTTCATGCAGATAGCGGTGTAGATATTTCCATGTTCATCCAGATGCTAGTGTACATATATCCATGTTCATGCAGATGGCGGTGAAGATATTTCCATGTTCATACAGATGGTGGTGTAGATATTTCCATGTTCATACAGATGGTGGTGTAGATCTTTCCATGTTCATACCAATTTCGGTGTAGATAGTTCCATGTTAATAGAGATGGCGGTGTAGATATTTCCATGTTCATACAAATGGCGGTGTAGATATTTCCATGTTCATAGAGATGGCGGTGTAGATATTTCCATATTTATAGAGATAGCAGTGTAATTATTTCCATGTTTATAGAGATAGCAGTGTAGATATTTCCATTGATATACAGATAGCTGTGTAGATATTTGCATGTTCATAGAGATAGCGGTGTAGATATTTCCATGTTCATACAGATAGCGGTGTAGATATTTCCATGTTCATTCAGATAGTGGTGAAGATATTTCCATGTTCATACAGATAGCGGTGTAGATATTTCCATGTTCATAAAGATAGCGGTGTAGATATTTCCATGTTCATACAGTTAGCGGTGTAGATATTTCCATGTTTATAGGGATGGCGGTGTAGATATTTTCATGTTTACACAGATGGCGGTGTAGATATTTCCATGTTTACACAGATAGCGGTGTAGACATTTCCATGTTTACACAGATGGCGGTGTGGATATTTCCATGTTTATGCAAATAGCAGTGTAGATATTTCCATGTTTACACAGATAGCGGTGCCGATATTTCCATGTTTATACAGATAGTTGGGCAGATATTTCCATGTTTATACAGATAGCGGTGTAGATATTTCCATCTTAATACAGATGGCAGTGTAGATATGTCCATGTTCCAACAGATGGCGGTGTAGATATTTCCATGTTCATACAGATAGCGGTGTAGATATTTCCATGTTCATACAGTTAGCGGTGTAGATATTTCCATGTTCATACAGATGGCGGTGTAGTTATTTACATGTTCATACAGATGGCGGTGTAGATATTTCCATGTTCATACAGATGGCGGTGTACATATTTCCATGTTTATAGAGATAGCAGTGTAGATATTTCTATTGATATACAGATAGCTGTATAGATATTTGCATGTTCATACAGATAGCGGTGTAGATATTTCCATGTTCATACAGATAGCGGTGAAGATATTTCCATGTTCATACAGATAGCGGTGTAGATATTTCCATGTTCATACAGATAGCGGTGTAGATATTTCCATGTTCATACAGATAGCGGTGTAGATATTTCCATGTTCACACAGATAGCGGTGTAGATATTTCCATGTTCATACAGATAGCGGTGTAGATATTTCCATGTTCATATAGTTAGCGGTGTAGATATTTCCATGTTCATACAGATGGCGGTGTAGATACTTCCATGTTCATACAGATGGCGGTGTAGTTATTTACATGTTCATACAGATGGCAGTGAAGATATTTCCATGTTCATACAGGTGGCGGTGCAAATATTTCCATATTTATACAGATAGCAGTGTAGCTATTTCCATGTTTATAGAGATAGCAGTGTAGATATTTCCATTGATATACAGATAGCTGTGTAGATATTTGCATGTTCACACAGATAGCGGTGTAGATATTTCCATGTTCATACAGATAGCAGTGTAGATATTACCATATTCATACAGATAGCGGTGTAGATATTTCCATGTTCATACAGATAGCGGTGTAGATATTTCCATGTTCATACAGATAGCGGTGTAGATATTTCCATGTTCATACAGATAGCGGTGTAGATATTTCCATGTTCATATAGTTAGCGGTGTAGATATTTCCATGTTCATACAGATGGCGGTGTAGATATTTACATGTTCATACAGATGGCGGTGTAGATATTTCCAAGTTCATACAGATGGCTGTGTAGATATTTCCATTGATATACAGATAGTGGTGTAGATATTTCCATGTTCATACAGATAGCGGTGTAGATATTTCCATGTTCATACCGATGGCGGTGTAGATATTTCCATGTTCATACAGATGGCGGTGTAGTTATTTACATGTTCATACAGATGGCGGTGTAGATATTTCCATGTTCGTACTGATGGCAGTGTAGATATCTCCATGTTCATACAGGTGGCGGTGTAGCTATTTCCATGTTTATACAGATAGCAGTGTAGTTATTTCCATGTTTATAGAGACAGCTGTGTAGATATTTCCATTGATATACAGATAGCTCTGTAGATATTTGCATGTTCATACAGTTAGCGGTGTAGATACTTCCATGTTCGTACAGATAGCGGTGTAGATATTTCCATGTTCATACAGATGGCGGTGTAGATATTTACATGTTCATACAGATGGCAGTATAGATATTTCTATGTTCGTACAGATGGCGGTGTAGATAATTCCATGTTCATAGAGATGGCGGTGTAGATATTTCCATGTTTATGCAGATAGCGGTATAGATATTTCCATGTTTATACATATGGTGGTGTAGATATTTCCATGTTTATAGAGATGGCGGTCTAGATATTTCCATGTTAACAGAGATAGTGGTGTAGTTATTTCCAAGTTTATAGAGACAGCGTTGTAGATATTTCCATGTTTATACAGATAGCGGTGAAGATATTTCCATGTTTATGCAGATAGCGGTGTAGTTATTTCCATGTTTATACAGATAGCAGTGTAGATATTTCCATGTTTATAGAGATAGTGGTGTAGATAATTTCAATTTTATACAGAGAGCAGTGTAGATATTTCCAAGTTCATACAGATAGCGGTGTAGATATTTCCACCTTTATAGAGATGGCGGTGTAGATATTTCCATGTTCATACAGATAGCGGTGTAGATATTTCCATGTTCATACAGTTGACGGTGTAGATATTTCCATGTTCATACAGATGGCGGTGTAGATATTTACATGTTCATACAGATGGCGGTGTAGATATTTCCATGTTCGTACTGATGGCAGTGTAGATATTTCCATGTTCATACAGGTGGCGGTGTAGATATTTCCATGTTTATACAGATAGCAGTGTAGTTATTTCCATGTTTATAGAGACAGCTGTGTAGATATTTCCATTGATATACAGATAGCTGTGTAGATATTTGCATGTTCATACAGATGGTGGTGTAGATATTTACATGTTCATTCAGATGGCAGTAGAGATATTTCCATGTTCGTACAGATGGCGGTGTAGATATTTCCATGTTTATACAGATAGCGGTGTAGATATTTTCATGTTTATACAGATAGCAGTGTAGATATTTCCATGTTTATAGAGATAGTGGTGTAGATAATTTCAATTTTATACAGAGAGCAGTGTAGATATTTCCAAGTTCATACAGATAGCGGTGTAGATATTTCCACCTTTATAGAGATGGCGGTGTAGATATTTCCATGTTCATACAGAGGACGGTGTAGATATTTCCATGTTTATAGCGATGGCGGTGTAGATACTTTCATGTTTACACAGATTTCGGTGTGGATATTTCCATGTTTACACGGATAGCGGTGTATACATTTCCATGTTTACACAGATAGCGGTGTGGATATTTCCAGGTTTATGCAGATAGCAGTGTAGATAATTCCATGTTTATACAGATAGCGGTGCGGATATTTCCATGTTTATTCAGATAGCGGTGCGGTTATTTCCATGTTTATACAGATAGTTGGGCAGATATTTTCATGTTTATACAGATAGCGGTGTAGATATTTCCATCCTAATACAGATGGCGGTTTAGATATGTCCATGTTCGTACAGATGGCGGTGTAGATATTTCCATGTTCATACAGATGGCGGTGTAGGTATTTCGAAGTTTATAGAGATATCGCTGTAGTTATTTCCATATTTAAAGAGAAATCGGTGTAGATATTTCCATGTATATTCAGATAGCTGTGTAGATATTTCCATGTTCATGCAGATAGCGGTGTAGATATTTCCATGTTAATCCAGATGCCAGTGTACATATATCCATGTTCATACAGATGGCGGTGAAGATATTTCCATGTTCATACAGATGGCGGTGTAGGTATTTCCATGTTCATACAAATGGCGGTGTAGATATTTCCATGTTCATAGAGATGGCGGTGTAGATATTTCCAGGTTCATACAAATGGCGGTGTAGATATTTCCATGTTCATAGAGATGGCGGTGTAGATATTTCCATGTTTATACAGATAGCAGTGTAGTTATTTCCATGTTTATAGAGATACCAGTGTGGATATTTCCATTGATATACAGATAGCTGTGTAGATATTTGCATGTTCATACAGATAGCGGTGTAGATATTTCCATGTTCATACAGATAGCGGTGTAGATATTTCCATGTTCATACAGATAGCGGTGTAGATATTTCCATGTTCATACAGATAGCGGTGTAGATATTTCCATGTTCATACAGATAGCGGTGTAGATATTTCCATGTTCATACAGTTAGCGGTGTAGATATTTCCATGTTCATACAGAGGACGGTGTAGATATTTCCATGTTTATAGGGGTGGCGGTGTAGATATTTTCATGTTTACACAGATGGTGGTGTAGATATTTCCATGTTTACTCGGATAGCGGTGTAGACATTTCCATGTTTACACAGATAGCGGTGTGGATATTTCCAGGTTTATGCAGATAGCAGTGTAGATATTTCCATGTTTATACAGATAGCGGTGCGGATATTTCCATGTTTATTCAGATAGCGGTGCGGTTATTTCCATGTTTATACAGATAGTTGGGCAGATATTTCCATGTTTATACAGATAGCGGTGTAGATAATTCCATCTTAATACAGATGGCGGTTTATATATGTCCATGTTCATACAGATGGCGGTGTAGATATTTCCATGTTCATACAGATTGCGGTGTAGATATTTCCATGTTTATACAGATAGCAGTGTAGTTATTTCCATGTTTATGGAGATAGCAGTGTATACATTTCCATGGATATACAGATAGCTGTGTAGATATTTGCATGGTCACACTGATAGCGGTGTACATATTTCCATGTTCGTACAGATAGCGGTGTAGATATTTCCATGTTCATATAGATAGCGGTGTAGATATTTCAATGTTCATACAGATAGCGGTGTAGATATTTCCATGTTCATACAGTTAGCAGTGTAGATATTTCCATGTTCATAGAGATGGCGGTGTAGATATTTCCATGTTCATACAGAGGACGGTGTAGATATTTCCATGTTCATAGGGATGGCGGTGTAGATATTTTCATGTTTACACAGATGGCGGTGTAGATATTTCCATGTTTACACGGATAGCGGTGTAGACATTTCCATGTTTACACAGATAGCGGTGTGGATATTTCCATGTTTATGCAGATAGCAGTGCAGATATTTCCATGTTTATACAGATAGCGGTTCGGATATTTCCATGTTTATTCAGATAGCGGTGCGGTTATTTCCATGTTTATACAGATAGTTGCGCAGATATTTCCATGTTTATACAGATAGCGGTGTAGATATTCCCATCTTAATACAGATGGCGGTTTAGATATGTCCATGTTCGTACAGATGGCGGTGTAGATATTTCCATGTTCATACAGATGGCGGTGTAGGTATTTTGAAGTTTATAGAGATAGCGCTGTAGTTATTTCCATATTTATAGAGAAATCGGTGTAGATATTTCCATGTATATTCAGATAGCTGTGTAGATATTTCCATGTTCATGAAGATAGCGGTGTAGATATTTCCATGCTCATACAAATGGCGGTTTAGATATTTCCATGTTCATACAGATGGCGGTGTAGATATTTCCATGTTCATACAAATGGCGGTGTAGATATTTCCATGTTCATAGAGATGGCGGTGTAGATATTTCCAGGTTCATACAAATGGCGGTGTAGATATTTCCATGTTCATAGAGATGGCGGTGTAGATATTTCCATGTTTATACAGATAGCAGTGTAGTTATTTCCATGTTTATAGAGATACCAGTGTGGATATTTCCATTGATATACAGATAGCTGTGTAGATATTTGCATTTTCATACAGATAGCGGTGTAGATATTTCCATGTTCATACAGATAGCGGTGTAGATATTTCCATGTTCATACAGATAGCGGTGTAGATATTTCCATGTTCATTCAGATAGCGGTGTAGATATTTCCATGTTCATACAGTTAGCGGTGTAGGTATTTCCATGTTCATACAGATGGCGGTGTAGATATTTACATTTTCATAAAGATGGCGGTGTAGATATTTCTATGTTCATACAGATGGCGGTGTAGAGATTTCCATGTTCATACAGATATCGGTGTAGATATTTCCATGTTCATACAGATAGCGGTGTAGATATTTCCATGTTCATACCAATAGCGGTGTAGACATTTCCATGTTCATACAGTTAGCGGTGTAGATATTTCCATGTTCATACAGATGGCGGTGTAGATATTTACATGTTCATACAGATGGCGGTGTAGATATTTCCATGTTCGTACGGATGGCAGTGTAGATATTTTCATGTTCATACAGGTGGCGGTGCAGATATTTCCATGTTCAGTTAGCGGTGTAGATATTTCCATGTTCATAGAGATGGCGGTGTAGATATTTCCATGTTCATACAGAGGACGGTGTAGATATTTCCATGTTTATAGGGATGGCGGTGTAGATATTTTCATGTTTACACAGATGGCGGTGTAGATATTTCCATGTTTACACGGATAGCGGTGTAGACATTTCCATGTTTACAGATAGCGGTGTGGATATTTCCAGGTTTATGCAGATAGCAGTGTAGATATTTCCATGTTTATACAGATAGCGGTGCGGATATTTCCATGTTTATTCAGACAGCGGTGCAGTTATTTCCATGTTTATACAGATAGTTGGGTAGATATTTCCATGTTTATACAGATAGCGGTGTAGATATTCCCATCTTAATACAGATGGAGGTTTAGATATGTCCATGTTCGTACAGATGGCGGTGTAGATATTTCCATGTTCATACAGATGGCGGTGTAGGTATTTCGAAGTTTATAGAGATAGCGCTGTAGTTATTTCCATATTTATAGAGAAATCGGTGTAGATATTTCCATGTATATTCAGATAGCTGTGTAGATATTTCTATGTTCATACAGATGGCGGTGTAGAGATTTCCATGTTCATACAGATATCGGTGTAGATATTTCCATGTTCATACAGATAGCGGTGTAGATATTTCCATGTTCATACCAATAGCGGTGTAGACATTTCCATGTTGATACAGTTAGCGGTGTAGATATTTCCATGTTCATACCAATAGCGGTGTAGACATTTCCATGTTCATACAGTTGGCGGTGTAGATATTTCCATGTTCATACAGATGGCGGTGTAGTTATTTACATGTTCATACAGATGGCGGTGTAGATATTTCCATGTTCATACTGATGGCAGTGTAGATATTTCCATGTTCATACAGGTGGCGGTGTAGATATTTCCATGTTTATACAGATAGCAGTGTCGTTATTTCCATGTTTATAGAGACAGCTGTGTAGATATGTCCATTGATATACAGATAGCTCTAGATATTTGCATGTTCATACAGATAGCGGTGTAGATACTTCCATGTTCGTACAGATAGCGGTGTAGATATTTCCATGTTCATATAGATGGTGGTGTAGATATTTACATGTTCCTACAGATGGCAGTATAGATATTTCCATGTTTGTACAGATGGCGGTGTGGATATGTCCATGTTCATAGAGATGGCGGTGTAGATATTTCCATGTTTATGCAGATAGCGGTATAGGTATTTCCATGTTTATACAGATGGTGGTGTAGATATTTCCATGTTTATAGAGATGGCGGTCTAGATATTTCCATGTTAACAGAGATAGTGGTGTAGTTATTTCCAAGTTTATAGAGACAGCGTTGTAGATATTTCCATGTTTATACAGATAGCGGTGAAGATATTTCCATGTTTATACAGATAGCGGTGTAGATATTTCCATGTTTATACAGATAGCAGTGTAGATATTTCCATGTTTATAGAGATAGTGGTGTAGATAATTTCAATTTTATACAGAGTGCAATGTAGATATTTCCAAGTTCATACAGATAGCGGTGTAGATATTTCCACCTTTATAGAGATGGCGGTGTAGATATTTCCATGTTCATACAGAGGACGGTGTAGATATTTCCATGTTTATAGGGATGGCGGTGTAGATATTTTCATGTTTACACAGATGGCGGTGTAGATAATTCCATGTTTACACGGATAGCGGTGTAGACATTTCCATGTTTACACAGATAGCGGTGTGGATATTTCCAGGTTTATGCAGATAGCAGTGTAGATATTTCCATGTTTATACAGATAGCGGTGCGGATATTTCCATGTTTATTCAGATAGCGGTGCGGTTATTGACATGTTTATACAGATAGTTGCGCAGATATTTCCATGTTTATACAGATAGCGGTGTAGATATTTCCATCTTAATACAGATGGCGGTTTAGATATGTCCATGTTCGTACAGATGGCGGTGTAGATATTTCCATGTTCATACAGATGTCGGTGTAGGTATTTCGAAGTTTATAGAGATAGCGCTGTAGTTATTTCCATATTTATAGAAAAATCGGTGTAGATATTTCCATGTGTATTCAGATAGCTGTGTAGATATTTCCATGTTCATGCAGATAGCGGTGTAGATATTTCCATGTTCATCCAGATGCTGGTGTACATATATCCATGTTCATACAGATGGCGGTGAAGATATGTCCATGTTCATACAGATGGCGGTGTAGGTATTTCCATGTTCATACAAATGGCGGTGTAGATATTTCCATGTTCATAGAGATGGCGGTGTAGATATTTCCAGGTTCATACAAATGGCGGTGTAGATATTTCCATGTTCATAGAGATGGCGGTGTAGATATTTCCATGTTCATACAGATTGCGGTGTAGAGATTTCCATGTTCATACAGATAGCGGTGTAGATATTTCCATGTTCATACACATAGCGGTGTAGATATTTCCATGTTCGTACCAATAGCGGTGTAGACATTTCCATGTTGATACAGTTAGCGGTGTAGATATTTCCATGTTCATACAGATGACGGTGTAGATATTTACATGTTCATACAGATGGCGGTGTAGATATTTCCATGTTCGTACGGATGGCAGTGTAGATATTTTCATGTTCATACAGGTGGCGGTGCAGATATTTCCATGTTTATACAGATAGCAGTGTAGTTATTTCCATGTTTATAGTGATAGCAGTGTATACATTTCCATTGATATACAGATAGCTGTGTAGATATTTGCATGGTCACACTGATAGCGGTGTACATATTTCCATGTTCGTACAGATAGCGGTGTAGATATTTCCATGTTCATACAGATAGCGGTGTAGATATTTCCATGTTCATACAGATAACGGTGTAGATATTTCCATGTTCATACAGATAGCGGTGTAGATATTTCCATGTTCATACAGTTAGCGGTGTAGATATTTCCATGTTCATAGAGATGGCGGTGTAGATATTTCCATGTTCATACAAATGGCGGTGTAGATATTTCCTTCTTCATAGAGATGGCGGTGTAGATATTTCCATATTTATACAGATAGCAGTGTAGTTATTTCCATGTTTATAGAGATAGCAGTGTAGATATTTCCATTGATATACAGATAGCTGTGTAGATATTTGCATGTTCATACAGATAGCGGTATAGATATTTCCATGTTTATACAGATGGTGGTGTAGATATTTCCATGTTTATAGAGATGGAGGTCTAGATATTTCCATGTTTACAGAGATAGTGGTGTAGTTATTTCCAAGTTAATAGAGACAGCGTTGTAGATATTTCAATGTTTATACAGATAGCTGTGAAGATATTTCCATGTTTATACAGATAGCGGTGTAGATATTTCCATGTTTATACAGATAGCAGTGTAGATATTTCCATGTTTATAGAGATAGTGGTGTAGATAATTTCAATTTTATACAGAGAGCAGTGTAGATATTTCCAAGTTCATACAGATAGCGGTGTAGATATTTCCACGTTTATAGAGATGGCGGTGTAGATATTTCCATGTTCATAGAGATGGCGGTGTAGATATTTCCATATTTATAGGGATGGCGGTGTAGATATTTCCATGTTCATACAGATAACGGTGTAGATATTTCCATGTTCATACGTATAGCGGTGTAGATATTTCCATGTTCGTACAGATAGCGGTGTAGATATTTCCATGTTCATACAGATGGCGGTGTAGATATTTCCATGTTCGTACGGATGGCAGTGTAGATATTTCCATGTTCATACAGGTGGCGGTGTAGATATTTCCACGTTTATACAGATAGCAGTGTAGTTATTTCCATGTTTATAGAGATAGCAGTGTATATATTTCCATTGATATACTGATAGCTGTGTAGATATTTGCATGGTCATACAGATGGCGGTATAGATATTTCCATGTTTACAGAGATAGTGGTGTAGTTATTTCCAAGTTTATAGAGACAGCGTTGTAGATATTTCCATGTTTATACAGAGAGCGGTGAAGATATTTCCATGTTTATACAGATAGCGGTGTAGATATTTCCATGTTTATACAGATAGCAGTGTAGATATTTCCATGTTTATAGAGATAGTGGTGTAGATAATTTCAATTTTATACAGAGTGCAATGTAGATATTTCCAAGTTCATACAGATAGCGGTGTAGATATTTCCACCTTTATAGAGATGGCGGTGTAGATATTTCCATGTTCATACAGAGGACGGTGTAGATATTTCCATGTTTATAGGGATGGCGGTGTAGATATTTTCATGTTTACACAGATGGCGGTGTAGATAATTCCATGTTTACACGGATAGCGGTGTAGACATTTCCATGTTTACACAGATAGCGGTGTGGATATTTCCAGGTTTATGCAGATAGCAGTGTAGATATTTCCATGTTTATACAGATAGCGGTGCGGATATTTCCATGTTTATTCAGATAGCGGTGCGGTTATTGACATGTTTATACAGATAGTTGCGCAGATATTTCCATGTTTATACAGATAGCGGTGTAGATATTTCCATCTTAATACAGATGGCGGTTTAGATATGTCCATGTTCGTACAGATGGCGGTGTAGATATTTCCATGTTCATACAGATGTCGGTGTAGGTATTTCGAAGTTTATAGAGATAGCGCTGTAGTTATTTCCATATTTATAGAAAAATCGGTGTAGATATTTCCATGTGTATTCAGATAGCTGTGTAGATATTTCCATGTTCATGCAGATAGCGGTGTAGATATTTCCATGTTCATCCAGATGCCGGTGTACATATATCCATGTTCATACAGATGGCGGTGAAGATATGTCCATGTTCATACAGATGGCGGTGTAGGTATTTCCATGTTCATACAAATGGCGGTGTAGATATTTCCATGTTCATAGAGATGGCGGTGTAGATATTTCCAGGTTCATACAAATGGCGGTGTAGATATTTCCATGTTCATAGAGATGGCGGTGTAGATATTTCCATGTTCATACAGATTGCGGTGTAGAGATTTCCATGTTCATACAGATAGCGGTGTAGATATTTCCATGTTCATACACATAGCGGTGTAGATATTTCCATGTTCGTACCAATAGCGGTGTAGACATTTCCATGTTGATACAGTTAGCGGTGTAGATATTTCCATGTTCATACAGATGACGGTGTAGATATTTACATGTTCATACAGATGGCGGTGTAGATATTTCCATGTTCGTACGGATGGCAGTGTAGATATTTTCATGTTCATACAGGTGGCGGTGCAGATATTTCCATGTTTATACAGATAGCAGTGTAGTTATTTCCATGTTTATAGTGATAGTAGTGTATACATTTCCATTGATATACAGATAGCTGTGTAGATATTTGCATGGTCACACTGATAGCGGTGTACATATTTCCATGTTCGTACAGATAGCGGTGTAGATATTTCCATGTTCATACAGATAGCGGTGTAGATATTTCCGTGTTCATACAGATAACGGTGTAGATATTTCCATGTTCATACAGATAGCGGTGTAGATATTTCCATGTTCATACAGTTAGCGGTGTAGATATTTCCATGTTCATAGAGATGGCGGTGTAGATATTTCCATGTTCATACAAATGGCGGTGTAGATATTTCCATCTTCATAGAGATGGCGGTTTAGATATTTCCATATTTATACAGATAGCAGTGTAGTTATTTCCATGTTTATAGAGATAGCAGTGTAGATATTTCCATTGATATACAGATAGCTGTGTAGATATTTGCATGTTCATACAGATAGCGGTATAGATATTTCCATGTTTATACAGATGGTGGTGTAGATATTTCCATGTTTATAGAGATGGAGGTCTAGATATTTCCATGTTTACAGAGATAGTGGTGTAGTTATTTCCAAGTTAATAGAGACAGCGTTGTAGATATTTCAATGTTTATACAGATAGCTGTGAAGATATTTCCATGTTTATACAGATAGCGGTGTAGATATTTCCATGTTTATACAGATAGCAGTGTAGATATTTCCATGTTTATAGAGATAGTGGTGTAGATAATTTCAATTTTATACAGAGAGCAGTGTAGATATTTCCAAGTTCATACAGATAGCGGTGTAGATATTTCCACGTTTATAGAGATGGCGGTGTAGATATTTCCATGTTCATAGAGATGGCGGTGTAGATATTTCCATATTTATAGGGATGGCGGTGTAGATATTTCCATGTTCATACAGATAACGGTGTAGATATTTCCATGTTCATACATATAGCGGTGTAGATATTTCCATGTTCGTACAGATAGCGGTGTAGATATTTCCATGTTCATACAGATGGCGGTGTAGATATTTCCATGTTCGTACGGATGGCAGTGTAGATATTTCCATGTTCATACAGGTGGCGGTGTAGATATTTCCACGTTTATACAGATAGCAGTGTAGTTATTTCCATGTTTATAGAGATAGCAGTGTATATATTTCCATTGATATACTGATAGCTGTGTAGATATTTGCATGGTCATACAGATGGCGGTATAGATATTTCCATGTTCGTACAGATGGCGGTGTAGGTATTTCCTTGTTCATAGAGATGGCGGTGTAGATATTTCCATGTTTATGCAGATAGCGGTATTGATATTTCCATGTTTATACAGATGGTGGTGTAGATATTTCCATGTTTATAGAGATGGCGGTCTAGATATTTCCATGTTTACAGAGATAGTGGTGTAGTTATTTCCAAGTTTATAGAGACAGCGTTGTAGATATTTCCATGTTTATACAGATAGCGGTGAAGATATTTCCATGTTTATACAGATAGTGGTGTAGATATTTCCATGTTTATACAGATAGCAGTGTAGATATTTCCATGTTTATAGAGATAGTGGTGTAGATAATTTCAATTTTATACAGAGAGCAGTGTAGTTATTTCCAAGTTCATACAGATAGCGGTGTAGATATTTCCACGTTTATAGAGATGTTGGTGTAGATATTTCCATGTTCATACAGAGGACGGTATAGATATTTCCATGTTTATAGGGATGGCGGTGTAGATATTTTCATGTTTACACAGATGGCGGTGTAGATATTTCCATGTTTACACAGATAGCGGTGTAGACATTTCCATGTTTACACAGATAGCGGTGTGGATATTTCCATGTTTATGCAGATAGCAGTGTAGATATTTCCATGTTTATACATATAGCGGTGTGGATATTTCCATGGTTATTCAGATAGCGGTGCGGATATTTCCATGTTTATACAGATAGTTGGGCAGATATTTCCATGTTTATAGAGATAGCAGTGTAGATATTTCCATCTTAATACAGATGGCGGTTTAGATATGTCCATGTTCGTACAGATGGCGGTGTAGATATTTCCATGTCCATACAGATGGCGGTGTAGATATTTCGAAGTTTATAGAGATAGCGCTGTAGTTATTTCCATATTTATAGAGAAATCGGTGTAGATATTTCCATGTATATTCAGATAGCTATGTAGATATTTCCATGTTCATGCAGATCGCGGTGTAGATATTTCCATGTTCATCCAGATGCCGGTGTACATATATCCATGTTCATACAGATGACGGTGAAGATATTTCCATGTTCATACAGATGGCGGTGTAGGTATTTCCATGTTCATACAAATGGCGGTGTAGATATTTCCAGGTTCATACAAATGGCGGTGTAGATATTTCCATGTTCATAGAGATGGCGGTGTAGTTATTTCCATCTTTATAGAGATAGCAGTGTAGTTATTTCCATGTTTATAGAGATAGCAGTGTAGATATTTCCATTGATATACAGATAGCTGTGTAGTTATTTGCATGTTCATAGAGATAGCGGTGCAGATATTTCCATGTTCATACAGATGGCGGTGTAGATATTTACATGTTCATACAGATGGCGGTATAGAGATTTCCATGTTTATACAGATGTTGGTGTAGATATTTCCATGTTTATAGAGATAGTGGTGTAGTTATTTCCAAGTTTATAGAGACAGCGTTGTAGATATTTCCATGTTTACACAGATAGCGGTGTAGATATTTCCATGTTTATATAGATAGCAGTGTAGATATTTCCATGTTTATAGAGATAGTGGTGTAGATAATTTCAATTTTATACAGAGAGCAGTGTAGATATTTCCAAGTTCATACAGATAGCGGTGTAGATATTTCCACGTTTATAGAGATGGGGGTGTAGATATTTCCATGTTCATACAGACGGCGGTGTAGATATTTCCATGTTTATAAGGATGGCGGTGTAGATATTTTCATGTTTACACAGATGGCGGTGTAGATATTTACATGTTTACACGGATAGCGGTGTAGACATTTCCATGTTTACACAGATAGCGGTGTGGATATTTCCATGTTTATGCAGATAGCAGTGTAGATATTTCCATGTTTATACAGATAGCGGTGTGGATATTTCCATGTTTATACAGATAGTTGGGCTGATATTTCCATGTTTATACAGATGGCGGTGTAGATATTTCCATCTTAATACAGATGGCGGTGTAGATATGTCCATGTTTGTACAGATGGCGGTGTAGATATTTCCATGTTCATACAGATGGCGGTGTAGATATTTCGAAGTTTATACAGATAGCGCTGTAGTTATTTCCATATTTATAGAGAAATCAGTGTAGATATTTCCATGTATATTCAGATAGCGGTGTAGATATTTCCATGTTCATCCAGATGCCGGTGTACATATATCCATGTTCATACAGATGGCGGTGAAGGTATTTCCATGTTCTTACAGATGGTGGTGTAGATATTTCCATGTTCATACAAATGGCGGTGTAGATATTTCCATGTTCATAGAGATGGCGGTGTACATAATTCCATGTTCATACAAATGGCGGTGTAGTTATTTCCATGTTCATAGAGATGGCGGTGTAGATATTTCCATATTTATACAGATAGCAGTGTAGTTATTTCCATGTTTATAGGGATAGCAGTGTAGATATTTTCATTGATATACAGATAGCTGTGTAGATATTTGCATGTTCATACAGATAGCGGTGTAGATATTTCCATGTTCATACAGAGAGCGATGTAGATATTTGCATGTTCATACAGATAGCGGTGTAGATAATTCCATGTTCATACAGATAGCGGTGTAGATATTTCCATGTTCATACAGATAGCGGTGTAGATATTTCCACGTTCATACAGATGGCGGTGTAGATATTTCCACGTTCATACAGATGGCGGTGTAGATATTTCAATGTTCATACAGATGGCAGTGTAGATATTTCCATGTTCATACAGATAGCGGTGTAGATATTTCCATGTTCATACCAATAGCGGTGTAGATATTTCCATGTTCATACAGTTAGCGGTGTAGATATTTCCATCTTCATACAGATGGCGGTGTAGCTATTTCCATGTTCATACATTTAGCGGTGTAGATATTTCCATGTTCATACAGATGGCGGTGAAGATATTTCCTTGTTCATACAGATGGCGGTGTAGATGTTTCCATGTTTGTACTGATGGCAGTGTAGATATTTCCATGCTCATACAGGTGGCGGTGTAGATATTTCAATGTTTATACAGATAGCTGTGTAGTTATTTCCATGTTAATAGAGATAGCTGTGTAGATATTTCCGTTGATATACAGATAGCTGTGTAGATATTTGCATGTTCATACAGATAGCGGTGTAGATATTTCCATGTTCGTACAGATAGCGTTATAGATATTTCCATGTTCATACAGATAGCGGTGTAAATATTTCCAAGTTCATACAGATAACGGTGTAGATACTTCCATGTTCATACAGACAGCGGTGTATATTTTTCCATGTTCATACAGTTAGCGGTGTAGATATTTCCATGTTCTTACAGATGGCGGTGTAGATATTTACATGTTCATACAGATGGCGGTATAGATATTTCCATGTTCGTACAGATGGCGGTGTAGATATTTCCATGTTCATAGAGATGGCTGTGTAGATATTTCCATGTTTATGCAGATAGCGGTATAGATATTTCCATGTTTATACAGATGGTGGTGTAGATATTTCCAGGTATATAGAGATGGCGGTCTAGATATTTCCATGTTTACAGATTTAGTGGTGTAGTTATTTCCAAGTTCATAGTGACAGCGTTGTAGATATTTCCATGTTTATACAGATAGCGGTGTAGATATTTGCATGTTTATACAGATAGCAGTGTAGATATTTCCATGTTTATAGAGATAGTGGTGTAGATAATTTCAATTTTATACAGAGAGCAGTGTAGATATTTCCAAGTTCATACAGATAGCGGTGTAGATATTTCCACGTTTATAGATATGGCGGTGTAGATATTTCCATGTTCATACAGATGGCGGTGTAGATATTTCCATGTTTATAGGGATGGCGGTGTAGATATTTTCATGTTTACACAGATGGTGGTGTAGATATTTCCATGGTTACACTGATAGCGGTGTAGACATTTCCATGTTTACACAGATAGCGGTGTGGATATTTCCATGTTTATGCAGATAGCAGTGTAGATATTTCCATGTTTATACAGATAGCGGTGCGGATATTTCCATGTTTATACAGATAGTTGGGCGGATATTTCCATGTTTATACAGATAGCGGTGTAGATATTTCCATCTTAATACAGATGGCGGTGTAGATATGTCCATGTTTGTACAGATGGTGGTGTAGATATTTCCATGTTCATACAGATGGCGGTGTAGATATTTCGAAGTTTATAGAGATAGCACTGTAGTTATTTCCATATTTATAGAGAAATCTGTGTAGATATTTCCGTGTATATTCAGATAGCTGTTTAGATATTTCCATGTTCATGCAGATAGCGGTGTAGATATTTCCATGTTCATCCAGATGCCGGTGTACATATATCCATGTTCATACATATGGCGGTGAACATATTTCCATGTTCATACAGATGGTGGTGTAGATATTTCCATGTTCATACAAATGGCGGTGTAGATATTTCCATCTTCATAGAGATGGCAGTGTAGATATTTCCATATTTATACAGATAGCAGTGTAGTTATTTCCATGTTTATAGAGATAGCAGTGTAGATATTTCCATTGATATGCAGATAGCTGTGTAGATATTTGCATGTTCATACAGATAGCGGTGTAGATATTTCCATGTTCATACAGATAGTGGTGTAGATATTTCCATGTTCATACAGATAGCAGTGTAGATATTTCCATGTTCATACAGATAGCGGTGTAGATATTTCCATGTTCATACAGGGGGCGGTGTAGCTATTTCCATGTTTATACAGATAGCAGTGTAGTTATTTCCATGTTTATAAAGACAGCTGTGTAGATATTTAAATTGATATATAGATAGCTGTGTAGATATTTGCGTGTTCATACAGATAGCGGTGTAGATATTTCCATGTTCGTACAGATAGCGGTGTAGATATTTCCATGTTCGTACACATGGCGGTGCAGATATTTCCATGTTCATAGAGATGGCGGTGTAGATATTTCCATGTTTATGCAGATAGCGGTATAGATATTTCCATGTTTATACAGATGGTGGTGTAGATATTTCCATGTTTATAGAGATGGCGGTCTAGATATTTCCATGTTTACAGAGATAGTGGTGTAGTTATTTCCAAGTTTATAGAGACAGCGTTGTTGATATTTCCATGTTTATACAGATAGCGGTGAAGGTATTTCCATGTTTATACAGATAGCGGTGTAGATATTTCCATGTTTATACAGATAGCAGTGTAGATATTTCCATGTTTATAGAGATAGTGGTGTAGATAATTTCAATTTCATACAGAGAGCAGTGTAGATATTTCCAAGTTCATACAGATAGCGGTGTAGATATTTCCACGTTTATAGGGATGGTGGCGTAGATATATCCATGTTCATACAGAGGACTGTGGAGATATTTCCATGTTTATAGGGATGGCGGTGTGGATATTTTCATGTTTACGCAGATGGCGGTGTAGATATTTCCATGTTTACACAGATAGCGGTGTGGATATTTCCATATTTATGCAGATAGCAGTGTAGATATTTCCAAGTTTATACTGATAGCAGTGCGGATATTTCCATGTTTATTCAGATAGCGGTGCGGATATTTCCATGTTTATACAGATAGTTGGGCAGATATTTCCATGTTTATATAGATAGCGTTGTAGATATTTCCATCTTAATACAGATGGCGGTGTAGATATGTCCATGTTTGTACAGATGGCGGTGTAGATATTTCCATGTTCATACAGATGGCGGTGTAGATATTTCGAAGTTTATAGAGATAGCGCTGTAGTTATTTCCATATTTATAGAGAAATCTGTGTAGATATTTCCATGTATATTCAGATAGCTGTGTAGATATTTCCATGTTCATGCAGATAGCGGTGTAGATATTTCCATGTTCATCCAGATGCTAGTGTACATATATCCATGTTCATACAGATGGCGGTGAAGATATTTCCATGTTCATACAGATGGTGGTGTAGATATTTCCATGTTCATACAGATGGTGGTGTAGATCGTTCCATGTTCATACCAATTTCGGTGTAGATAGTTCCATGTTCATAGAGATGGCGGTGTAGATATTTCCATGTTCATACAAATGGCGGTGTAGATATTTCCATGTTCATAGAGATGGCGGTGTAGATATTTCCATATTTATAGAGACAGCAGTGTAATTATTTCCATGTTTATAGAGATAGCAGTGTAGATATTTCCATTGATATACAGATAGCTGTGTAGATATTTGCATGTTCATAGAGATAGCGGTGTAGATATTTCCATGTTCATACAGATAGCAGTGTAGATATTTCCATGTTCATTCAGATAGTGGTGAAGATATTTCCATGTTCATACAGATAGCGGTGTAGATATTTCCATGTTCATACATATAGCGGTGTAGATATTTCCTTGTTCATACAGTTAGCGGTGTAGATATTTCCATGTTTATAGGGATGGCGGTGTAGATATTTTCATGTTTACACAGATGGCGGTGTAGATATTTCCATGTTTATAGGGATGGCGGTGTAGATATTTTCATGTTTACACAGATGGCGGTGTAGATATTTCCATGTTTACACAGATAGCGGTGTAGACATTTCCATGTTTACACAGATGGCGGTGTGGATATTTCCATGTTTATGCAAATAGCAGTGTAGATATTTTCATGTTTACACAGATAGCGGTGCCGATATTTCCATGTTTATACAGATAGTTGGGCAGATATTTCCATGTTTATACAGATAGCGGTGTAGATATTTCCATCTTAATACAGATGGCCGTGTAGATATGTCCATGTTCCTACAGATGGCGGTGTAGATATTTCCATGTTCATACAGATAGCGGTGTAGATATTTCCATGTTCATACAGTTAGGGGTGTAGATATTTCCATGTTCATACAGATGGCGGTGTAGATATTTACATGTTCATACAGATGGCGGTGTAGATATTTCCATGTTCATACAGATGGCGGTGTAAATATTTCCATGTTGAAAGAGATAGCAGTGTAGATATTTCCATTGATATACAGATAGCTGTGTAGATATTTGCATGTTCATACAGATAGCGGTGTAGGTATTTCCATGTTCATACAGATAGCGGTGTAGATATTTCCATGTTCATACAGATAGCGGTGTAGATATTTCCATGTTCACACAGATAGCGGTGTAGATATTTCCATGTTCATACAGATAGCGGTGTAGATATTTCCATGTTCATATAGTTAGCGGTGTAGATATTTCCATGTTCATACAAATGGGGGTGTAGATATTTACATGTTCATACAGATGGCGGTGTAGATATTTCCATGTTCGTACGGACGGCAGTGAAGATATTTCCATGTTCATACATGTGGCGGTGCAGATATTTCTTATTTATACAGATAGCAGTGTAGTTATTTCCATGTTTATAGAGATAGCAGTGTAGATATTTCCATTGATATACAGATAGCTGTGTAGATATTTGCATGTTCACACAGATAGCGGTGTAGATATTTCCATGTTCATACAGATAGCGGTGTAGATATTACCATGTTCATACAGATAGCGGTGTAGATATTTCCATGTTCATACAGATAGCGGTGTAGATATTTCCATGTTCATACAGATAGCGGTGTAGATATTTCCATGTTCATACAGATAGCGGTGTAGATATTTCCATGTTCATATAGTTAGCGGTGTAGATATTTCCATGTTCATACAGATGGCGGTGTAGATATTTACATGTTCATACAGATGGCGGTGTAGATATTTCCATGTTCATACAGATGGCGGTGTAGATATTTCCATGTTCATACAGATGGTGGTGTAGATATTTCCATGTTCATACAGATAGCGGTGTAGATATTTCCATGTTCATACCGATGGCGGTGTAGATATTTCCATGTTCATACAGTTGGCGGTGTAGATATTTCCATGTTCATACAGATGGCGGTGTAGTTATTTACATGTTCATACAGATGGCGGTGTAGATATTTCCATGTTCGTACTGATGGCAGTGTAGATATTTCCATGTTCATACAGGTGGCGGTGTAGATATTTCCATGTTTATACAGATAGCAGTGTAGTTATTTCCATGTTTATAGAGACATCTGTGTAGATATGTCCATTGATATACAGATAGCTCTGTAGATATTTGCATGTTCATACAGATAGCGGTGTAGATACTTCCATGTTCGTACAGATAGTGGTGTAGATATTTCCATGTTCATACAGATGGTGGTGTAGATATTTACATGTTCATACAGATGGCAGTATAGATATTTCCATGTTTGTACAGATGGCGGTGTAGATATGTCCATGTTCATAGAGATGGCGGTGTAGATATTTCCATGTTTATGCAGATAGCGGTAAAGATATTTCCATGTTTATACAGATGGTGGTGTAGATATTTCCATGTTTATAGAGATGGCGGTCTAGATATTTCCATGTTAACAGAGATAGTGGTGTAGTTATTTCCAAGTTTATAGAGACAGCATTGTAGATATTTCCATGTTTATACAGATAGCGGTGAAGATATTTCCATGTTTATACAGATAGCGGTGTAGATATTTCCATGTTTATACAGATAGCAGTGTAGATATTTCCATGTTTATAGAGATAGTGGTGTAGATAATTTCAATTTTATACAGAGAGCAGTGTAGATATTTCCAAGTTCATACAGATAGCGGTGTAGATATTTCCACCTTTATAGAGATGGCGGTGTAGATATTTCCATGTTCATACAGAGGACGGTGTAGATATTTCCATGTTTATAGGGATGGCGGTGTAGATATTTTCATGTTTACACAGATGGCGGTGTAGATAATTCCATGTTTACACGGATAGCGGTGTAGACATTTCCATGTTTACACAGATAGCGGTGTGGATATTTCCAGGTTTATGCAGATAGCAGTGTTGATATTTCCATGTTTATACAGATAGCGGTGCGGATATTTCCATGTTTATTCAGATAGCGGTGCGGTTATTGACATGTTTATACAGATAGTTGCGCAGATATTTCCATGTTTATACAGATAGCGGTGTAGATATTTCCATCTTAATACAGATGGCGGTTTAGATATGTCCATGTTTGTACAGATGGCGGTGTAGATATTTCCATGTTCATACAGATGGCGGTGTAGGTATTTCGAAGTTTATAGAGATAGCGCTGTAGTTATTTCCATATTTATAGAAAAATCGGTGTAGATATTTCCATGTGTATTCAGATAGCTGTGTAGATATTTCCATGTTCATGCAGATAGCGGTGTAGATATTTCCATGTTCATCCAGATGCCGGTGTACATATATCCATGTTCATACAGATGGCGGTGAAGATATGTCCATGTTCATACAGATGGCGGTGTAGGTATTTCCATGTTCATACACATGGCGGTGTAGATATTTCCATGTTCATAGAGATGGCGGTGCAAATATTTCCAGGTTCATACAAATGGCAGTGTAGATATTTCCATGTTCATAGAGATGGCGGTGTAGACATTTCCATATTTATAGAGATAGCAGTGAAGTTATTTCCAAGTTTATAGAGATACTAGTGTGGATATTTTCATTAATATACAGATAGCTGTGTAGATATTTGCATGTTCATACAGATAGCGGTGTAGATATTTCCATGTTCATACAGATAGCGGTGTAGATATTTCCATGTTCATACAGATAGCGGTGTAGATATTTCCATGTTCATACAGACAGCGGTGTAGATATTTCCATGTTCATACAGATAGTGGTGTAGATATTTCCATGTTCATACAGATAGCAGTGTAGATATTTCCATGTTCATACAGATAGCGGTGTAGATATTTCCATGTTCATACAGGGGGCGGTATAGCTATTTCCATGTTTATACAGATAGCAGTGTAGTTATTTCCATGTTTATAAAGACAGCTGTGTAGATATTTAAATTGATATATAGATAGCTGTGTAGATATTTGCGTGTTCATACAGATAGCGGTGTAGATATTTCCATGTTCGTACAGATAGCGGTGTAGATATTTCCATGTTCGTACACATGGCGGTGCAGATATTTCCATGTTCATAGAGATGGCGGTGTAGATATTTCCATGTTTATGAAGATAGCGGTATAGATATTTCCATGTTTATACAGATGGTGGTGTAGATATTTCCATGTTTATAGAGATGGCGGTCTAGATATTTCCATGTTTACAGAGATAGTGGTGTAGTTATTTCCAAGTTTATAGAGACAGCGTTGTTGATATTTCCATGTTTATACAGATAGCGGTGAAGGTATTTCCATGTTTATACAGATAGCGGTGTAGATATTTCCATGTTTATACAGATAGCAGTGTAGATATTTCCATGTTTATAGAGATAGTGGTGTAGATAATTTCAATTTCATACAGAGAGCAGTGTAGATATTTCCAAGTTCATACAGATAGCGGTGTAGATATTTCCACGTTTATAGGGATGGTGGCGTAGATATATCCATGTTCATACAGAGGACGGTGGAGATATTTCCATGTTTATAGGGATGGCGGTGTGGATATTTTCATGTTTACGCAGATGGCGGTGTAGATATTTCCATGTTTACACAGATAGCGGTGTGGATATTTCCATATTTATGCAGATAGCAGTGTAGATATTTCCAAGTTTATACAGATAGCAGTGCGGATATTTCCATGTTTATTCAGATAGCGGTGCGGATATTTCCATGTTTATACAGATAGTTGGGCAGATATTTCCATGTTTATATAGATAGCGTTGTAGATATTTCCATCTTAATACAGATGGCGGTGTAGATATGTCCATGTTTGTACAGATGGCGGTGTAGATATTTCCATGTTCATACAGATGGCGGTGTAGATATTTCGAAGTTTATAGAGATAGCGCTGTAGTTATTTCCATATTTATAGAGAAATCTGTGTAGATATTTCCATGTATATTCAGATAGCTGTGTAGATATTTCCATGTTCATGCAGATAGCGGTGTAGATATTTCCATGTTCATCCAGATGCTAGTGTACATATATCCATGTTCATACAGATGGCGGTGAAGATATTTCCATGTTCATACAGATGGTGGTGTAGATATTTCCATGTTCATACAGATGGTGGTGTAGATCGTTCCATGTTCATACCAATTTCGGTGTAGATAGTTCCATGTTCATAGAGATGGCGGTGTAGATATTTCCATGTTCATACAAATGGCGGTGTAGATATTTCCATGTTCATAGAGATGGCGGTGTAGATATTTCCATATTTATAGAGACAGCAGTGTAATTATTTCCATGTTTATAGAGATAGCAGTGTAGATATTTCCATTGATATACAGATAGCTGTGTAGATATTTGCATGTTCATAGAGATAGCGGTGTAGATATTTCCATGTTCATACAGATAGCAGTGTAGATATTTCCATGTTCATTCAGATAGTGGTGAAGATATTTCCATGTTCATACAGATAGCGGTGTAGATATTTCCATGTTCATACATATAGCGGTGTAGATATTTCCTTGTTCATACAGTTAGCGGTGTAGATATTTCCATGTTTATAGGGATGGCGGTGTAGATATTTTCATGTTTACACAGATGGCGGTGTAGATATTTCCATGTTTATAGGGATGGCGGTGTAGATATTTTCATGTTTACACAGATGGCGGTGTAGATATTTCCATGTTTACACAGATAGCGGTGTAGACATTTCCATGTTTACACAGATGGCGGTGTGGATATTTCCATGTTTATGCAAATAGCAGTGTAGATATTTTCATGTTTACACAGATAGCGGTGCCGATATTTCCATGTTTATACAGATAGTTGGGCAGATATTTCCATGTTTATACAGATAGCGGTGTAGATATTTCCATCTTAATACAGATGGCCGTGTAGATATGTCCATGTTCCTACAGATGGCGGTGTAGATATTTCCATGTTCATACAGATAGCGGTGTAGATATTTCCATGTTCATACAGTTAGGGGTGTAGATATTTCCATGTTCATACAGATGGCGGTGTAGATATTTACATGTTCATACAGATGGCGGTGTAGATATTTCCATGTTCATACAGATGGCGGTGTAAATATTTCCATGTTGAAAGAGATAGCAGTGTAGATATTTCCATTGATATACAGATAGCTGTGTAGATATTTGCATGTTCATACAGATAGCGGTGTAGGTATTTCCATGTTCATACAGATAGCGGTGTAGATATTTCCATGTTCATACAGATAGCGGTGTAGATATTTCCATGTTCACACAGATAGCGGTGTAGATATTTCCATGTTCATACAGATAGCGGTGTAGATATTTCCATGTTCATATAGTTAGCGGTGTAGATATTTCCATGTTCATACAAATGGGGGTGTAGATATTTACATGTTCATACAGATGGCGGTGTAGATATTTCCATGTTCGTACGGACGGCAGTGAAGATATTTCCATGTTCATACATGTGGCGGTGCAGATATTTCTTATTTATACAGATAGCAGTGTAGTTATTTCCATGTTTATAGAGATAGCAGTGTAGATATTTCCATTGATATACAGATAGCTGTGTAGATATTTGCATGTTCACACAGATAGCGGTGTAGATATTTCCATGTTCATACAGATAGCGGTGTAGATATTACCATGTTCATACAGATAGCGGTGTAGATATTTCCATGTTCATACAGATAGCGGTGTAGATATTTCCATGTTCATACAGATAGCGGTGTAGATATTTCCATGTTCATACAGATAGCGGTGTAGATATTTCCATGTTCATATAGTTAGCGGTGTAGATATTTCCATGTTCATACAGATGGCGGTGTAGATATTTACATGTTCATACAGATGGCGGTGTAGATATTTCCATGTTCATACAGATGGCGGTGTAGATATTTCCATGTTCATACAGATGGTGGTGTAGATATTTCCATGTTCATACAGATAGCGGTGTAGATATTTCCATGTTCATACCGATGGCGGTGTAGATATTTCCATGTTCATACAGTTGGCGGTGTAGATATTTCCATGTTCATACAGATGGCGGTGTAGTTATTTACATGTTCATACAGATGGCGGTGTAGATATTTCCATGTTCGTACTGATGGCAGTGTAGATATTTCCATGTTCATACAGGTGGCGGTGTAGATATTTCCATGTTTTTACAGATAGCAGTGTAGTTATTTCCATGTTTATAGAGACATCTGTGTAGATATGTCCATTGATATACAGATAGCTCTGTAGATATTTGCATGTTCATACAGATAGCGGTGTAGATACTTCCATGTTCGTACAGATAGTGGTGTAGATATTTCCATGTTCATACAGATGGTGGTGTAGATATTTACATGTTCATACAGATGGCAGTATAGATATTTCCATGTTTGTACAGATGGCGGTGTAGATATGTCCATGTTCATAGAGATGGCGGTGTAGATATTTCCATGTTTATGCAGATAGCGGTAAAGATATTTCCATGTTTATACAGATGGTGGTGTAGATATTTCCATGTTTATAGAGATGGCGGTCTAGATATTTCCATGTTAACAGAGATAGTGGTGTAGTTATTTCCAAGTTTATAGAGACAGCATTGTAGATATTTCCATGTTTATACAGATAGCGGTGAAGATATTTCCATGTTTATACAGATAGCGGTGTAGATATTTCCATGTTTATACAGATAGCAGTGTAGATATTTCCATGTTTATAGAGATAGTGGTGTAGATAATTTCAATTTTATACAGAGAGCAGTGTAGATATTTCCAAGTTCATACAGATAGCGGTGTAGATATTTCCACCTTTATAGAGATGGCGGTGTAGATATTTCCATGTTCATACAGAGGACGGTGTAGATATTTCCATGTTTATAGGGATGGCGGTGTAGATATTTTCATGTTTACACAGATGGCGGTGTAGATAATTCCATGTTTACACGGATAGCGGTGTAGACATTTCCATGTTTACACAGATAGCGGTGTGGATATTTCCAGGTTTATGCAGATAGCAGTGTTGATATTTCCATGTTTATACAGATAGCGGTGCGGATATTTCCATGTTTATTCAGATAGCGGTGCGGTTATTGACATGTTTATACAGATAGTTGCGCAGATATTTCCATGTTTATACAGATAGCGGTGTAGATATTTCCATCTTAATACAGATGGCGGTTTAGATATGTCCATGTTTGTACAGATGGCGGTGTAGATATTTCCATGTTCATACAGATGGCGGTGTAGGTATTTCGAAGTTTATAGAGATAGCGCTGTAGTTATTTCCATATTTATAGAAAAATCGGTGTAGATATTTCCATGTGTATTCAGATAGCTGTGTAGATATTTCCATGTTCATGCAGATAGCGGTGTAGATATTTCCATGTTCATCCAGATGCCGGTGTACATATATCCATGTTCATACAGATGGCGGTGAAGATATGTCCATGTTCATACAGATGGCGGTGTAGGTATTTCCATGTTCATACACATGGCGGTGTAGATATTTCCATGTTCATAGAGATGGCGGTGCAAATATTTCCAGGTTCATACAAATGGCAGTGTAGATATTTCCATGTTCATAGAGATGGCGGTGTAGACATTTCCATATTTATAGAGATAGCAGTGAAGTTATTTCCAAGTTTATAGAGATACTAGTGTGGATATTTTCATTAATATACAGATAGCTGTGTAGATATTTGCATGTTCATACAGATAGCGGTGTAGATATTTCCATGTTCATACAGATAGCGGTGTAGATATTTCCATGTTCATACAGATAGCGGTGTAGATATTTCCATGTTCATACAGACAGCGGTGTAGATATTTCCAAGTTTATACAGATAGCGGTGTGGATATTTCCATGTTTATTCAGATAGCGGTGCGGATATTTCCATGTTTATACAGATAGTTGCGCAGATATTTCCATGTTTATACAGATAGCATTGTAGATATTTCCATCTTAATACAGATGGCGGTGTAGATATGTCCATGTTCATACAAATGGCGGTGTAGATATTTCCATGTTCATACAAATGGCGGTGTAGATATTTACATGTTCATACAGATGGCGGTGTAGATATTTCCATGTTCGTAAGGATGGCAGTGAAGATATTTCCATGTTCATACAGGTGGCGGTGCAGATATTTCTTATTTATACAGATAGCAGTGTAGTTATTTACATGTTTATAGAGATAGCAGTGTAGATATTTCCATTGATATACAGATAGCTGTGTAGATATTTGCATGTTCACACAGATAGCGGTGTAGATATTTCCATGTATTTACAGATAGCGGTGTAGATATTACCATGTTCATTCAGATAGCGGTGTAGATATTTCCATGTTCATACAGATAGCGGTGTAGATATTTCCATGTTCATACAGATAGCCGTGTAGATATTTCCATGTTCATACAGATAGCGGTGTAGATATTTCCATGTTCATATAGTTAGCGGTGTAGATATTTCCATGTTCATACAGATGGCGGTGTAGATATTTCCATGTTCATACAGATGGCGGTGTAGATATTTCCATGTTCATACAGATGGCGGTGTAGATATTTCCATATTTATACAGATAGCAGTGAAGTTATTTCCATGTTTATAGAGATACCAATGTGGATATTTCCATTGATATACAGATAGCTGTGTAGATATTTGCATGTTCATACAGATAGTGGTGTAGATATTTCCATGTTCATACAGATAGCGGTGTAGATATTTCCATGTTCATACAGACAGCGGTGTAGATATTTCCAAGTTCATACAGATAGAGGTGTAGATTTTTCCATGTTCATACAGTTAGCGGTGTAGATATTTACATGTTCATACAGAGGACGGTGTAGATATTTCCATGTTTATAGGGATGGCGGTGTAGATATTTTCATGTTTACACAGATGGCGGTGTAGATATTTCCATGTTTACACGGATAGCGGTGTAGACCTTTCCCTGTTTACACAGATAGCGGTGTGGATATTTCCAGGTTTATGCAGATAGCAGTGTAGATATTTCCATGTTTATACAGATAGCGGTGCGGATATTTCCATGTTTATTCAGATAGCGGTGCGGTTATTTCCATGTTCATACAGATAGCGGTGTAGATATTTCCATGTTCATACAGATAGCGGTGTAGATATTTCCATGTTCATACAGTTAGCGGTGTAGGTATTTCCATGTTCATACAGATGGCGGTGTAGATATTTACATGTTCATACAGATGGCGGTGTAGATATTTCCACGTTCATACGGATTGCGGTGTAGAGATTTCCATGTTCATACAGATAGCTGTTTAGATATTTCCATGTTCATACAGATAGCGGTGTAGATATTTCCATGTTCATACCGATAGCGGTGTAGACATTTCCATGTTCATACAGTTAGCGGTGTAGATATTTCCATGTTCATACAGATGGCGGTGTAGATATTTACATGTTCATACAGATGGCGGTGTAGATATTTCCATGTTCGTATGGATGGCAGTGTAGATATTTTCATGTTCATACAGGTGGCGGTGCAGGTATTTCCATGTTTATACTGATAGCAGTGTAGTTATTTCCATGTTTATAGAGATAGCAGTGTATATATTTCCATTGATAGATATCTGTGTAGATATTTGCATGGTCACACTGATAGCGGTGTAGATATTTTCATGTTCGTACAGATAGCGGTGTAGGTTTTTCCATGTTCATACAGATAGCGGTGTAGATATTTCCATGTTCATACAGATAACGGTGTAGATATTTCCATGTTCATACAGATAGCGGTGTAGATATTTCCATGTTCATACAGTTAGCGGTGTAGATATTTCCATGTTCATAGAGATGGCGGTGTAGATATTTCCATGTTCATACAAATGGCGGTGTAGATATTTCCATCTTCATAGAGATGGCGGTATAGATATTTCCATATTTATACAGATAGCAGTGTAGTTATTTCCATGTTTATAGAGATAGCAGTGTAGATATTTCCATTGATATACAGATAGCTGTGTAGATATTTGCATGTTCACAGAGATAGCGGTGTAGATATTTCCATGTTCATACAGATAGCGGTGTAGATATTACCATGTTCATACAGATAGCGGTGTAGATATTTCCATGTTCATACAGATAGCGGTGTAGATATTTCCATGTTCATACAGATAGCGGTGTAGATATTTCCATGTTCATACAGATAGCGTTGTAGATATTTCCATGTTCATACAGTTGGCGGTGTAGATATTTCCATGTTCATACAGATGGCGGTGTAGATATTTACATGTTCATTCAGATGGCGGTGTAGATATTTCCATGTTCGTACTGATGGCAGTGTAGATATTTCCATGTTCATACAGGTGGCGGTGTAGATATTTCCATGTTTATACAGATAGCAGTGTAGTTATTTCCATGTTTATAGAGACAGCTGTGTAGATATTTCCATTGATATACAGATAGCTGTGTAGATATTTCCATGTTCATACAGATAGCGGTGTAGATATTTCCATGTTCATACCGATGGCGGTGTAGATATTTCCATGTTCATACAGTTGGCGGTGTAGATATTTCCATGTTCATACAGATGGCGGTGTAGTTATTTACATGTTCATACAGATGGCGGTGTAGATATTTCCAAGTTTATACAGATAGCGGTGTGGATATTTCCATGTTTATTCAGATAGCGGTGCGGATATTTCCATGTTTATACAGATAGTTGCGCAGATATTTCCATGTTTATACAGATAGCATTGTAGATATTTCCATCTTAATACAGATGGCGGTGTAGATATGTCCATGTTCATACAAATGGCGGTGTAGATATTTCCATGTTCATACAAATGGCGGTGTAGATATTTACATGTTCATACAGATGGCGGTGTAGATATTTCCATGTTCGTAAGGATGGCAGTGAAGATATTTCCATGTTCATACAGGTGGCGGTGCAGATATTTCTTATTTATACAGATAGCAGTGTAGTTATTTACATGTTTATAGAGATAGCAGTGTAGATATTTCCATTGATATACAGATAGCTGTGTAGATATTTGCATGTTCACACAGATAGCGGTGTAGATATTTCCATGTATTTACAGATAGCGGTGTAGATATTACCATGTTCATTCAGATAGCGGTGTAGATATTTCCATGTTCATACAGATAGCGGTGTAGATATTTCCATGTTCATACAGATAGCCGTGTAGATATTTCCATGTTCATACAGATAGCGGTGTAGATATTTCCATGTTCATATAGTTAGCGGTGTAGATATTTCCATGTTCATACAGATGGCGGTGTAGATATTTCCATGTTCATACAGATGGCGGTGTAGATATTTCCATGTTCATACAGATGGCGGTGTAGATATTTCCATATTTATACAGATAGCAGTGAAGTTATTTCCATGTTTATAGAGATACCAATGTGGATATTTCCATTGATATACAGATAGCTGTGTAGATATTTGCATGTTCATACAGATAGTGGTGTAGATATTTCCATGTTCATACAGATAGCGGTGTAGATATTTCCATGTTCATACAGACAGCGGTGTAGATATTTCCAAGTTCATACAGATAGAGGTGTAGATTTTTCCATGTTCATACAGTTAGCGGTGTAGATATTTACATGTTCATACAGAGGACGGTGTAGATATTTCCATGTTTATAGGGATGGCGGTGTAGATATTTTCATGTTTACACAGATGGCGGTGTAGATATTTCCATGTTTACACGGATAGCGGTGTAGACCTTTCCCTGTTTACACAGATAGCGGTGTGGATATTTCCAGGTTTATGCAGATAGCAGTGTAGATATTTCCATGTTTATACAGATAGCGGTGCGGATATTTCCATGTTTATTCAGATAGCGGTGCGGTTATTTCCATGTTCATACAGATAGCGGTGTAGATATTTCCATGTTCATACAGATAGCGGTGTAGATATTTCCATGTTCATACAGTTAGCGGTGTAGGTATTTCCATGTTCATACAGATGGCGGTGTAGATATTTACATGTTCATACAGATGGCGGTGTAGATATTTCCACGTTCATACGGATTGCGGTGTAGAGATTTCCATGTTCATACAGATAGCTGTTTAGATATTTCCATGTTCATACAGATAGCGGTGTAGATATTTCCATGTTCATACCGATAGCGGTGTAGACATTTCCATGTTCATACAGTTAGCGGTGTAGATATTTCCATGTTCATACAGATGGCGGTGTAGATATTTACATGTTCATACAGATGGCGGTGTAGATATTTCCATGTTCGTATGGATGGCAGTGTAGATATTTTCATGTTCATACAGGTGGCGGTGCAGGTATTTCCATGTTTATACTGATAGCAGTGTAGTTATTTCCATGTTTATAGAGATAGCAGTGTATATATTTCCATTGATAGATATCTGTGTAGATATTTGCATGGTCACACTGATAGCGGTGTAGATATTTTCATGTTCGTACAGATAGCGGTGTAGGTTTTTCCATGTTCATACAGATAGCGGTGTAGATATTTCCATGTTCATACAGATAACGGTGTAGATATTTCCATGTTCATACAGATAGCGGTGTAGATATTTCCATGTTCATACAGTTAGCGGTGTAGATATTTCCATGTTCATAGAGATGGCGGTGTAGATATTTCCATGTTCATACAAATGGCGGTGTAGATATTTCCATCTTCATAGAGATGGCGGTATAGATATTTCCATATTTATACAGATAGCAGTGTAGTTATTTCCATGTTTATAGAGATAGCAGTGTAGATATTTCCATTGATATACAGATAGCTGTGTAGATATTTGCATGTTCACAGAGATAGCGGTGTAGATATTTCCATGTTCATACAGATAGCGGTGTAGATATTACCATGTTCATACAGATAGCGGTGTAGATATTTCCATGTTCATACAGATAGCGGTGTAGATATTTCCATGTTCATACAGATAGCGGTGTAGATATTTCCATGTTCATACAGATAGCGTTGTAGATATTTCCATGTTCATACAGTTGGCGGTGTAGATATTTCCATGTTCATACAGATGGCGGTGTAGATATTTACATGTTCATTCAGATGGCGGTGTAGATATTTCCATGTTCGTACTGATGGCAGTGTAGATATTTCCATGTTCATACAGGTGGCGGTGTAGATATTTCCATGTTTATACAGATAGCAGTGTAGTTATTTCCATGTTTATAGAGACAGCTGTGTAGATATTTCCATTGATATACAGATAGCTGTGTAGATATTTCCATGTTCATACAGATAGCGGTGTAGATATTTCCATGTTCATACCGATGGCGGTGTAGATATTTCCATGTTCATACAGTTGGCGGTGTAGATATTTCCATGTTCATACAGATGGCGGTGTAGTTATTTACATGTTCATACAGATGGCGGTGTAGATATTTCCATGTTCGTACTGATGGCAGTGTAGATATTTCCATGTTCATACAGGTGGCGGTGTAGATATTTCCATGTTTGTACAGATAGCAGTGTAGATATTTCCATGTTTGTACAGATGGCGGTGTAGATATGTCCATGTTCATAGAGATGGCGGTGTAGATACTTCCATGTTCGTACAGATAGTGGTGTAGATATTTCCATGTTCATACAGATTGTGGTGTAGATATTTACATGTTCATACAGATGGCAGTATAGATATTTCCATGTTTGTACAGATGGCGGTGTAGATATCTCCATGTTCATAGAGATTGCGGTGTAGATATTTCCATGTTTATGCAGATAGCGGTATAGATATTTCCATGTTTATACAGATGGTGGTGTAGATATTTCCATGTTTATAGAGATGGCGGTCTAGATATTTCCATGTTAACAGAGATAGTGGTGTAGTTATTTCCAAGTTTATAGAGACAGCATTGTAGATATTTCCATGTTTATACAGATAGCGGTGAAGATATTTCCATGTTTATACAGATAGCGGTGTAGATATTTCCATGTTTATACAGATAGCAGTGTAGATATTTCCATGTTTATAGAGATAGTGGTGTAGATAATTTCAATTTTATACAGAGAGCAGTGTAGATATTTCCAAGTTCATACAGATAGCGGTGTAGATATTTCCACCTTTATAGAGATGGCGGTGTAGATATTTCCATGTTCATACAGAGGACGGTGTAGATATTTCCATGTTTATAGGGATGGCGGTGTAGATATTTTCATGTTTACACAGATGGCGGTGTAGGTAATTCCATGTTTACACGGATAGCGGTGTAGACATTTCCATGTTTACACAGATAGCGGTGAGGATATTTCCAGGTTTATGCAGATAGCAGTGTAGATATTTCCATGTTTATACAGATGGCGGTGTAGATATTTCCAAGTTCATACAGTTAGCGGTGTAGATATTTCCATGTTCATACAGATGGCGGTGTAAATATTTCCATGTTTATAGAGATAGCAGTGTAGATATTTCCATTGATATACAGATAGCTGTGTAGATATTTGCATGTTTATACCGATAGCGGTGTAGATATTTCCATGTTCATACAGATAGCGGTGTAGATATTTCCATGTTCATACAGATAGCGGTGTAGATATTTCCATGTTCATACAGATAGCGGTGTAGATATTTCCATGTTCATACAGATAGCGGTGTAGATATTTCCATGTTCACACAGATAGCGGTGTAGATATTTCCATGTTCATACAGATAGCGGTGTAGATATTTCCATGTTCATATAGTTAGCGGTGTAGATATTTCCATGTTCATACAAATGGCGGTGTAGATATTTACATGTTCATACAGATGGCGGTGTAGATATTTCCATGTTCGTAAGGATGGCAGTGAAGATATTTCCATGTTCATACAGGTGGCGGTGCAGATATTTCTTATTTATACAGATAGCAGTGTAGTTATTTACATGTTTATAGAGATAGCAGTGTAGATATTTCCATTGATATACAGATAGCTGTGTAGATATTTGCATGTTCACACAGATAGCGGTGTAGATATTTCCATGTATTTACAGATAGCGGTGTAGATATTACCATGTTCATTCAGATAGCGGTGTAGATATTTCCATGTTCATACAGATAGCGGTGTAGATATTTCCATGTTCATACAGATAGCCGTGTAGATATTTCCATGTTCATACAGATAGCGGTGTAGATATTTCCATGTTCATATAGTTAGCGGTGTAGATATTTCCATGTTCATACAGATGGCGGTGTAGATATTTCCATGTTCATACAGATGGCGGTGTAGATATTTCCATGTTCATACAGATGGCGGTGTAGATATTTCCATATTTATACAGATAGCAGTGAAGTTATTTCCATGTTTATAGAGATACCAATGTGGATATTTCCATTGATATACAGATAGCTGTGTAGATATTTGCATGTTCATACAGATAGCGGTGTAGATATTTCCATGTTCATACAGATAGCGGTGTAGATATTTCCATGTTCATACAGACAGCGGTGTAGATATTTCCAAGTTCATACAGATAGCGGTGTAGATATTTCCATGTTCATACAGTTAGCGGTGTAGATATTTACATGTTCATACAGAGGACGGTGTAGATATTTCCATGTTTATAGGGATGGCGGTGTAGATATTTTCATGTTTACACAGATGGCGGTGTAGATATTTCCATGTTTACACGGATAGCGGTGTAGACCTTTCCCTGTTTACACAGATAGCGGTGTGGATATTTCCAGGTTTATGCAGATAGCAGTGTAGATATTTCCATGTTTATACAGATAGCGGTGCGGATATTTCCATGTTTATTCAGATAGCGGTGCGGTTATTTCCATGTTCATACAGATAGCGGTGTAGATATTTCCATGTTCATACAGATAGCGGTGTAGATATTTCCATGTTCATACAGTTAGCGGTGTAGGTATTTCCATGTTCATACAGATGGCGGTGTAGATATTTACATGTTCATACAGATGGCGGTGTAGATATTTCCACGTTCATACGGATTGCGGTGTAGAGATTTCCATGTTCATACAGATAGCTGTTTAGATATTTCCATGTTCATACAGATAGCGGTGTAGATATTTCCATGTTCATACCGATAGCGGTGTAGACATTTCCATGTTCATATAGTTAGCGGTGTAGATATTTCCATGTTCATACAGATGGCGGTGTAGATATTTACATGTTCATACAGATGGCGGTGTAGATATTTCCATGTTCGTATGGATGGCAGTGTAGATATTTTCATGTTCATACAGGTGGCGGTGCAGGTATTTCCATGTTTATACTGATAGCAGTGTAGTTATTTCCATGTTTATAGAGATAGCAGTGTATATATTTCCGTTGATAGATAGCTGTGTAGATATTTGCATGGTCACACTGATAGCGGTGTAGATATTTTCATGTTCGTACAGATAGCGGTGTAGGTTTTTCCATGTTCATACAGATAGCGGTGTAGATATTTCCATGTTCATACAGATAACGGTGTAGATATTTCCATGTTCATACAGATAGCGGTGTAGATATTTCCATGTTCATACAGTTAGCGGTGTAGATATTTCCATGTTCATAGAGATGGCGGTGTAGATATTTCCATGTTCATACAAATGGCGGTGTAGATATTTCCATGTTCATACAGATGGCGGTGTAGATATTTCGAAGTTTATAGAGATAGCGCTGTAGTTATTTCCATATTTATAGAGAAATCTGTGTAGATATTTCCATGTATATACAGATAGCTGTGTAGATATTTCCATGTTCATGCAGATAGCGGTGTAGATATTTCCATGTTCATCCAGATGCTAGTGTAAATATATCCATGTTCATACAGATGGCGGTGAAGATATTTCCATGTTCATACAGATGGTGGTGTAGATATTTCCATGTTCATACAGATGGTGGTGTAGATCTTTCCATGTTCATACCAATTTCGGTGTAGATAGTTCCATGTTCATAGAGATGGCGGTGTAGATATTTCCATGTTCATACAAATGGCGGTGTAGATATTTCCATGTTCATAGAGATGGCGGTGTAGATATTTCCATATTTATAGAGACAGCAGTGTAATTATTTCCATGTTTATAGAGATAGCAGTGTAGATATTTCCATTGATTTACAGATAGCTGTGTAGATATTTGCATGTTCATAGAGATAGCGGTGTAGATATTTCCATGTTCATACAGATAGCGGTGTAGATATTTCCATGTTCATTCAGATAGTGGTGAAGATATTTCCATGTTCATACAGATAGCGATGTAGATATTTCCATGTTCATACAGATAGCGGTGTAGATATTTCCTTGTTCATACAGTTAGCGGTGTAGATATTTCCATGTTTATAGGGATGGCGGTGTAGATATTTTCATGTTTACACAGATGGCGGTGTAGATATTTCCATGTTTACACAGATAGCGGTTTAGACATTTCCATGTTTACACAGATGGCGGTGTGGATATTTCCATGTTTATGCAAATAGCAGTGTATATATTTTCATGTTTACTCAGGTAGCGGTGCCGATATTTCCATGTTTATACAGATAGTTGGGCAGATATTTCCATGTTTATACAGATAGCGGTGTAGATATTTCCATCTTAATACAGACGGCGGTGTAGATATGTCCATGTTCCTACAGATGGCAGTGTAGATATTTCCATGTTCATACAGATAGCGGTGTAGATATTTCCATGTTCATACAGTTAGCGGTGTAGATATTTCCATGTTCATACAGATGGCGGTGTAGATATTTACATGTTCATACAGAGGGCGGTGTAGATATTTCCATGTTCATACAGATGGCGGTGTAAATATTTCCATGTTTATAGAGATAGCAGTGTAGATATTTCCATTGATATACAGATAGCTGTGTAGATATTTGCATGTTTATACCGATAGCGGTGTAGATATTTCCATGTTCATACAGATAGCGGTGTAGATATGTCCATGTTCATACAGATGGCGGTGTAGGTATTTCCATGTTCATACACATGGCGGTGTAGATATTTCCATGTTCATAGAGATGGCGGTGCAGATATTTCCAGGTTCATACAAATGGCGGTGTAGATATTTCCATGTTCATAGAGATGGCGGTGTAGACATTTCCATATTTATGCAGATAGCAGTGAAGTTATTTCCATGTTTATAGAGATACTAGTGTGGATATTTTCATTAATATAAAGATAGCTGTGTAGATATTTGCATGTTCATACAGATAGCGCTGTAGATATTTCCATGTTCATACAGATAGCGGTGTAGATATTTCCATGTTCATACAGATAGCGGTGTAGATATTTCCATGTTCATACAGACAGCGGTGTAGATATTTCCAAGTTTATACAGATAGCGGTGTGGATATTTCCATGTTTATTCAGATAGCGCTGCGGATATTTCCATGTTTATACAGATAGTTGCGCAGATATTTCCATGTTTATACAGATAGCATTGTAGATATTTCCATCTTAATACAGATGGCGGTGTAGATATGTCCATGTTTGTACAGATGGCGGTGCAGATATTTCCATGTTCATACAGATGGCGGTGTAGATATTTCGAAGTTTATAGAGATAGCGCTGTAGTTATTTCCATATTTATAGAGAAATCTGTGTAGATATTTCCATGTATATACAGATAGCTGTGTAGATATTTCCATGTTCATGCAGATAGCGGTGTAGATATTTCCATGTTCATCCAGATGCTAGTGTAAATATATCCATGTTCATACAGATGGCGGTGAAGATATTTCCATGTTCATACAGATGGTGGTGTAGATATTTCCATGTTCATACAGATGGTGGTGTAGATCTTTCCATGTTCATACCAATTTCGGTGTAGATAGTTCCATGTTCATAGAGATGGCGGTGTAGATATTTCCATGTTCATACAAATGGCGGTGTAGATATTTCCATGTTCATAGAGATGGCGGTGTAGATATTTCCATATTTATAGAGACATCAGTGTAATTATTTCCATGTTTATAGAGATAGCAGTGTAGATATTTCCATTGATTTACAGATAGCTGTGTAGATATTTGCATGTTCATAGAGATAGCGGTGTAGATATTTCCATGTTCATACAGATAGCGGTGTAGATATTTCCATGTTCATTCAGATAGTGGTGAAGATATTTCCATGTTCATACAGATAGCGATGTAGATATTTCCATGTTCATACAGATAGCGGTGTAGATATTTCCTTGTTCATACAGTTAGCGGTGTAGATATTTCCATGTTTATAGGGATGGCGGTGTAGATATTTTCATGTTTACACAGATGGCGGTGTAGATATTTCCATGTTTACACAGATAGCGGTTTAGACATTTCCATGTTTACACAGATGGCGGTGTGGATATTTCCATGTTTATGCAAATAGCAGTGTATATATTTTCATGTTTACTCAGGTAGCGGTGCCGATATTTCCATGTTTATACAGATAGTTGAGCAGATATTTCCATGTTTATACAGATAGCGGTGTAGATATTTCCATCTTAATACAGACGGCGGTGTAGATATGTCCATGTTCCTACAGATGGCAGTGTAGATATTTCCATGTTCATACAGATAGCGGTGTTGATATTTCCATGTTCATACAGTTAGCGGTGTAGATATTTCCATGTTCATACAGATGGCGGTGTAGATATTTACATGTTCATACAGAGGGCGGTGTAGATATTTCCATGTTCATACAGATGGCGGTGTAAATATTTCCATGTTTATAGAGATAGCAGTGTAGATATTTCCATTGATATACAGATAGCTGTGTAGATATTTGCATGTTTATACCGATAGCGGTGTAGATATTTCCATGTTCATACAGATAGCGGTGTAGATATTTCCATGTTCATACAGATAGCGGTGTAGATATTTCCAAGTTCATACAGATAGCGGTGTAGATATTTCCATGTTCATACAGATAGAGATGTAGATATTTCCATGTTCACACAGATAGCGGTGTAGATATTTCCATGTTCATACAGATAGCGGTGTAGATATTTCCATGTTCATATAGTTAGCGGTGTAGATATTTCCATGTTCATACAAATGGCGGTGTAGATATTTACATGTTCATACAGATGGCGGTGTAGATATTTCCATGTTCGTACGGATGGCAGTGAAGATATTTCCATGTTCATACAGGTGGCGGTGAAGATATTTCTTATTTATACAGATAGCAGTGTAGTTATTTACATGTTTATAGAGATAGCAGTGTAGATATTTCCATTGATATACAGATAGCTGTGTAGATATTTGCATGTTCACACAGATAGCGGTGTAGATATTTCCATGTTCATACAGATAGCGGTGTAGATATTACCATGTTCATTCAGATAGCGGTGTAGATATTTCCATGTTCATACAGATAGCGGTGTAGATATTTCCATGTTCATACAGATAGCCGTGTAGATATTTCCATGTTCATACAGATAGCGGTGTAGATATTTCCATGTTCATATAGTTAGCGGTGTAGATATTTCCATGTTCATACAGATGGCGGTGTAGATATTTCCATGTTCATACAGATGGCGGTGTAGATATTTCCATGTTCATACAGATGGCGGTGTAGATATTTCCATATTTATACAGATAGCAGTGAAGTTATTTCCATGTTTATAGAGATACCAGTGTGGATATTTCCATTGATATACAGATAGCTGTGTAGATATTTGCATGTTCATACAGATAGCGGTGTAGATATTTCCATGTTCATACAGATAGCGGTGTAGATATTTCCATGTTCATACAGATAGCGGTGTAGATATTTCCATGTTCATACAGACAGCGGTGTAGATATTTCCAAGTTCATACAGATAGCGGTGTAGATATTTCCATGTTCATACAGTTAGCGGTGTAGATATTTACATGTTCATACAGAGGACGGTGTAGATATTTCCATGTTTATAGGGATGGCGGTGTAGATATTTCCATGTTTACACAGATGGCGGTGTAGATATTTCCATGTTTACACGGATAGCGGTGTAGACCTTTCCCTGTTTACACAGATAGCGGTGTGGATATTTCCAGGTTTATGCAGATAGCAGTGTAGATATTTCCATGTTTATACAGATAGCGGTGCGGATATTTACATGTTTATTCAGATAGCGGTGCGGTTATTTCCATGTTCATACAGATAGCGGTGTAGATATTTCCATGTTCATACAGATAGCGGTGTAGATATTTCCATGTTCATACAGTTAGCGGTGTAGGTATTTCCATGTTCATACAGATGGCGGTGTAGATATTTACATGTTCATACAGATGGCGGTGTAGATATTTCCACGTTCATACGGATTGCGGTGTAGAGATTTCCATGTTCATACAGATAGCTGTTTAGATATTTCCATGTTCATACAGATAGCGGTGTAGATATTTCCATGTTCATACCGATAGCGGTGTAGACATTTCCATGTTCATACAGTTAGCGGTGTAGATATTTCCATGTTCATACAGATGGCGGTGTAGATATTTACATGTTCATACAGATGGCGGTGTAGATATTTCCATGTTCGTATGGATGGCAGTGTAGATATTTTCATGTTCATACAGGTGGCGGTGCAGGTATTTCCATGTTTATACTGATAGCAGTGTAGTTATTTCCATGTTTATAGAGATAGCAGTGTATATATTTCCATTGATAGATAGCTGTGTAGATATTTGCATGGTCACACTGATAGCGGTGTAGATATTTTCATGTTCGTACAGATAGCGGTGTAGGTTTTTCCATGTTCATACAGATAGCGGTGTAGATATTTCCATGTTCATACAGATAACGGTGTAGATATTTCCATGTTCATACAGATAGCGGTGTAGATATTTCCATGTTCATACAGTTAGCGGTGTAGATATTTCCATGTTCATAGAGATGGCGGTGTAGATATTTCCATGTTCATACAAATGGCGGTGTAGATATTTCTATCTTCATAGAGATGGCGGTATAGATATTTCCATATTTATACAGATAGCAGTGTAGATATTTCCATGTTTATAGAGATAGCAGTGTAGATATTTCCATTGATATACAGATAGCTGTGTAGATATTTGCATGTTCACAGAGATAGCGGTGTAGATATTTCCATGTTCATACAGATAGCGGTGTAGATATTACCATGTTCATACAGATAGCGGTGTAGATATTTCCATGTTCATACAGATAGCGGTGTAGATATTTCCATGTTCATACAGATAGCGGTGTAGATATTTCCATGTTCATACAGATAGCGTTGTAGATATTTCCATGTTCATACAGTTGGCGGTGTAGATATTTCCATGTTCATACAGATGGCGGTGTAGATATTTACATGTTCATTCAGATGGCGGTGTAGATATTTCCATGTTCATACTGATGGCAGTGTAGATATTTCCATGTTCATACAGGTGGCGGTGTAGATATTTCCATGTTTATACAGATAGCAGTGTAGTTATTTCCATGTTTATAGAGACAGCTGTGTAGATATTTCCATTGATATACAGATAGCTGTGTAGATATTTCCATGTTCATACAGATAGCGGTGTAGATATTTCCATGTTCGTACAGAGAGCTGTGTAGATATTTCCATGTTCATACAGATGGCGGTGTAGATATTTACATGTTCATACAGATGGCAGTAGAGATATTTCCATGTTCGTACAGATGGCGGTGTAGATATTTCCATGTTCATAGAGATGGCGGTGTAGATATTTCCATGTTTATGCAGATAGCGGTATAGATATTTCCATGTTTATACAGATGGCGGTGTAGATATTTCCATGTTCGTATGGATGGCAGTGTAGATATTTTCATGTTCATACAGGTGGCGGTGCAGGTATTTCCATGTTTATACTGATAGCAGTGTAGTTATTTCCATGTTTATAGAGATAGCAGTGTATATATTTCCATTGATAGATAGCTGTGTAGATATTTGCATGGTCACACTGATAGCGGTGTAGATATTTTCATGTTCGTACAGATAGCGGTGTAGGTTTTTCCATGTTCATACAGATAGCGGTGTAGATATTTCCATGTTCATACAGATAACGGTGTAGATATTTCCATGTTCATACAGATAGCGGTGTAGATATTTCCATGTTCATACAGTTAGCGGTGTAGATATTTCCATGTTCATAGAGATGGCGGTGTAGATATTTCCATGTTCATACAAATGGCGGTGTAGATATTTCTATCTTCATAGAGATGGCGGTATAGATATTTCCATATTTATACAGATAGCAGTGTAGTTATTTCCATGTTTATAGAGATAGCAGTGTAGATATTTCCATTGATATACAGATAGCTGTGTAGATATTTGCATGTTCACAGAGATAGCGGTGTAGATATTTCCATGTTCATACAGATAGCGGTGTAGATATTACCATGTTCATACAGATAGCGGTGTAGATATTTCCATGTTCATACAGATAGCGGTGTAGATATTTCCATGTTCATACAGATAGCGGTGTAGATATTTCCATGTTCATACAGATAGCGTTGTAGATATTTCCATGTTCATACAGTTGGCGGTGTAGATATTTCCATGTTCATACAGATGGCGGTGTAGATATTTACATGTTCATTCAGATGGCGGTGTAGATATTTCCATGTTCGTACTGATGGCAGTGTAGATATTTCCATGTTCATACAGGTGGCGGTGTAGATATTTCCATGTTTATACAGATAGCAGTGTAGTTATTTCCATGTTTATAGAGACAGCTGTGTAGATATTTCCATTGATATACAGATAGCTGTGTAGATATTTCCATGTTCATACAGATAGCGGTGTAGATATTTCCATGTTCGTACAGAGAGCTGTGTAGATATTTCCATGTTCATACAGATGGCGGTGTAGATATTTACATGTTCATACAGATGGCAGTAGAGATATTTCCATGTTCGTACAGATGGCGGTGTAGATATTTCCATGTTCATAGAGATGGCGGTGTAGATATTTCCATGTTTATGCAGATAGCGGTATAGATATTTCCATGTTTATACAGATGGTGGTGTAGATATTTCCATGTTTATAGAGATGGCGGTCTAGATATTTCCATGTTTACAGAGATAGTGGTGTAGTTATTTCCAAGTTTATAGAGACAGCGTTGTAGATATTTCCATGTTTATACAGATAGCTGTGAAGATATTTCCATGTTTATACAGATAGCGGTGTAGATATTTCCATGTTTATACAGATAGCAGTGTAGATATTTCCATGTTTATAGAGATAGTGGTGTAGATAATTTCAATTTTATACAGAGAGCAGTGTAGATATTTCCAAGTTCATACAGAGGGCGGTGTAGATATTTCCACCTTTATAGAGATGGCGGTGTAGATATTTCCATGTTCATACAGAGGACGGTGTAGATATTTCCATGTTTATAGCGATAGCAGTGTAGATATTTTCATGTTTACACAGATGGCGGTGTAGATATTTCCATGTTTACATGGATAGCCGTGTAGACATTTCCATGTTTACACAGATAGCGGTGTGGATATTTCCAGGTTTATGCAGATAGCAGTGTAGATATTTCCATGTTTATACAGATAGCGGTGCGGATATTTCCATGTTTATTCAGATAGCGGTGCAGTTATTTCCACGTTTATACAGATAGTTGGGCAGATATTTCCATGTTTATACAGATAGCGGTGTAGATATTTCCATCCTAATACAGATGGCGGTTTAGATATGTCCATGTTCGTACAGATGGCGGTGTAGATATTTCCATGTTCATACGGATGGCGGTGTAGGTATTTCGAAGTTTATAGAGACAGCGCTGTAGTTATTTCCATATTTATAGAGAAATCGGTGTAGATATTTCCATTGATATACAGTTAGCTGTGTAGATATTTGCATGTTCGTACAGATAGCGGTGTAGATATTTCCATGTTCGTACAGAGAGCTGTGTAGATATTTCCATGTTCATACAGATGGCGGTGTAGATATTTACATGTTCATACAGATGGCAGTAGAGATATTTCCATGTTCGTACAGATGGCGGTGTAGATATTTCCATGTTCATAGAGATGGCGGTGTAGATATTTCCATGTTTATGCAGATAGCAGTGTAGTTATTTCCATGTTTATAGAGATAGCAGTGTAGATATTTCCATTGATATACAGATAGCTGTGTAGGTATTTGCATGTTCATACAGATAGCGGTATAGATATTTCCTTGTTTATTCAGATGGTGGTGTAGATATTTCCATGTTTATAGAGATGGAGGTCTAGATATTTCCATGTTTACAGAGATAGTGGTGTAGTTATTTCCAAGTTTATAGAGACAGCGTTGTAGATATTTCCATGTTTATACAGATAGCTGTGAAGATATTTCCATGTTTATACAGATAGCGGTGTAGATATTTCCATGTTTATACAGATAGAAGTGTAGATATTTCCATGTTTATAGAGATAGTGGTGTAGATAATTTCAATTTTATACAGAGAGCAGTGTAGATATTTCCATGTTTATAGAGATAGTGGTGTAGATAATTTCAATTTTATACAGAGAGCAGTGTAGTTATTTCCAAGTTCATACAGATAGCGGTGTAGATATTTCCACGTTTATAGAGATGGCGGTGTAGATATTTCCATGTTCATACAGAGGACGGTGTAGATATTTCCATGTTTATAGGGATGGCGGTGTAGATATTTTCATGTTTACACAGATGGCGGTGTAGATATTTCCATGTTTACACAGATAGCGGTGTAGACATTTCCATGTTTACACAGATAGCGGTGTGGATATTTCCATGTTTATGCAGATAGCAGTGTAGATATTTCCATGTTTATACATATAGCGGTGTGGATATTTCCATGTTTATTCAGATAGCGGTGCGGATATTTCCATGTTTATACAGATAGTTGGGCAGATATTTCCATGTTTATGGAGATAGCGGTGTAGATATTTCCATCTTAATACAGATGGCGGTGTAGATATGTCCATGTTTGTACAGATGGCGGTGTAGATATTTCCATGTTCATACAGATGGCGGTGTAGGTATTTCGAAGCTTTTGGAGATAGCGCTGTAGTTATTTCAATATTTATTGAGACATCTGTGTAGATATTTCCGTGTATATTCAGATAGCTGTGTAGATATTTCCATGTTCATGCAGATTGCGGTGTAGATATTTCCATGTTCATCCAGATGCCGGTGTACATATATCCATGTTCGTACAGATGGCGGTGAAGATATTTCCATGTTCATACAGATGGTGGTGTATATATTTCCATGTTCATACAAATCGCAGTGTAGATATTTCCATGTTCATAGAGATGGCGGTGTAGATATTTCCATGTTCATACAAATGGCGGTGTAGATATTTCCATGTTCATAGAGATGGCGGTGTAGATATTTCCATGTTTATACAGATAGCAGTGAAGTTATTTCCATGTTTATAGAGATACCAGTGTGGATATTTCCATTGATATACAGATAGCTGTGTAGATATTTGCATGTTCAAACAGATAGCGGTGTAGATATTTCCATGTTCATACAGATAGCGGTGTAGATATTTCCATGTTCATACAGATAGCGGTGTAGATATTTCCATGTTCATACAGATAGCGGTGTAGATATTTCCATGTTCATACAGATAACGGTGTAGATATTTCCATGTTCATACAGTTAGCGGTGTAGGTATTTCCATGTTCATACAGATGGCGGTGTAGATATTTACATGTTCATACAGATGGCGGTGTAGATATTTCCATGTTCATACAGATTGCGGTGTAGAGATTTCCATGTTCATACAGATAGCAGTGTAGATATTTCATGTTCATACAGATAGCAGTGTAGATATTTCCATGTTCATACAGATGGCCGTGTAGATATCTCCATGTTCATACAGATAGAGGGGCTGATATTTCCATGTTCAAACAGATACCGGTGCTGATATTTCCATGTTCATACAGATTTCGGTGTAGATATTTCCATGTTTATACAGATAGCAGTGTAGATATTTCCATGTTTATAGAGATAGTGGTGTAGATAATTTCAATTTTATACAGAGAGCAGTGTAGATATTTCCATGTTTATAGAGATAGTGGTGTAGATAATTTCAATTTTATACAGAGAGCAGTGTAGTTATTTCCAAGTTCATACAGATAGCGGTGTAGATATTTCCACGTTTATAGAGATGGCGGTGTAGATAATTCCATGTTCATACAGAGGACGGTGTAGATATTTCCATGTTTATAGGGATGGCTGTGTAGATATTTTCATGTTTACACAGATGGCGGTGTAGATATTTCCATGTTTACACAGATAGCGGTGTAGATATTTCCATGTTTACACAGATAGCAGTGTGGATATTTCCATGTTTATGCAGATAGCAGTGTAGATATTTCCATGTTTATACATATAGCGGTGTGGATATTTCCATGTTTATTCAGATAGCGGTGCAGATATTTCCATGTTTATACAGATAGTTTGGCAGATATTTCCATGTTTATGGAGATAGCGGTGTAGATATTTCCATCTTAATACAGATGGCGGTGTAGATATGTCCATGTTTGTACAGATGGCGGTGTAGATATTTCCATGTTCATACAGATGGCGGTGTAGGTATTTCGAAGCTTTTGGAGATAGCGCTGTAGTTATTTCAATATTTATTGAGACATCTGTGTAGATATTTCCGTGTATATTCAGATAGCTGTGTAGATATTTCCATGTTCATGCAGATTGCGGTGTAGATATTTCCATGTTCATCCAGATGCCGGTGTATATATATCCATGTTCGTACAGATGGCGGTGAAGATATTTCCATGTTCATACAGATGGTGGTGTATATATTTCCATGTTCATACAAATCGCGGTGTAGATATTTCCATGTTCATAGAGATGGCGGTGTAGATATTTCCATGTTCATACAAATAGCGGTGTAGATATTTCCATGTTCATAGAGATGGCGGTGTAGATATTTCCATGTTTATACAGATAGCAGTGAAGTTATTTCCATGTTTATAGAGATACCAGTGTGGATATTTCCATTGATATACAGATAGCTGTGTAGATATTTGCATGTTCATACAGATAGCGGTGTAGATATTTCCATCTTCATACAGATAGCGGTGTAGATATTTCCATGTTCATACAGATAGCGGTGTAGATATTTCCATGTTCATAAAGATAGCGGTGTAGATATTTCCATGTTCATACAGATAACGGTGTAGATATTTCCATGTTCATACAGTTAGCGGTGTAGGTATTTCCATGTTCATACAGATGGCGGTGTAGATATTTACATGTTCATACAGATGGCGGTGTAGATATTTCCATGTTCATACAGATTGCGGTGTAGAGATTTCCATGTTCATACAGATAGCAGTGTAGATATTTCATGTTCATACAGATAGCGGTGTAGATATTTCCATGTTCATACAGATGGCGGTGTAGATATTTACATGTTCATACAGATGGCGGTGTAGATATTTCCATGTTCGTACGGATGGCAGTGTAGATATTTTCATGTTCATACAGGTGGCGGTGCAGATATTTCCATGTTTATACAGATAGCAGTGTAGTTATTTCCATGTTTATAGAGATAGCAGTGTATACATTTCCATTGATATACAGATAGCTGTGTAGATATTTGCATGGTCACACTGATAGCGGTGTACATATTTCCATGTTCGTACAGATAGCGGTGTAGATATTTCCATGTTCATACAGATAGCGGTGTAGATATTTCCATGTTCATACAGATAACGGTGTAGATATTTCCATGTTCATACAGATAGCGGTGTAGATATTTCCATGTTCATACAGTTAGCGGTGTAGATATTTCCATGTCCATAGAGATGGCGGTGTAGATATTTCCATGTTCATACAAATGGCGGTGTAGCTGTTTCCATCTTCATAGAGATGGCGGTGTAGATATTTCCATATTTATACAGATAGCAGTGTAGTTATTTCCATGTTTATACAGATAGCTGTGAAGATATTTCCATGTTTATACAGATAGCGGTGTAGATATTTCCATGTTTATACAGATAGCAGTGTAGATATTTCCATGTTTATAGAGATAGTGGTGTAGATAATTTCAATTTTATACAGAGAGCAGTGTTGATATTTCCAAGTTCATACAGATAGCGGTGTAGATATTTCCACGTTTATAGAGATGGCGTTGTAGATATTTCCATGTTCATACAGAGGACGGTGTAGATATTTCCATGTTTATAGGGATGGCGGTGTAGATATTTTCATGTTTACACAGATGGCGGTGTAGATATTTCCATGTTTACACAGATAGCGGTGTAGACATTTCCATGTTTACACAGATAGCGGTGTGGATATTTCCATGTTTATGCAGATAGCAGTGTAGATATTTCCATGTTTATACATATAGCGGTGTGGATATTTCCATGTTTATTCAGATAGCTGTGCGGATATTTCCATGTTTATACAGATAGTTGGGCAGATATTTCCATGTTTATGGAGATAGCGGTGTAGATATTTCCATCTTAATACAGATGGCGGTGTAGATATGTCCATGTTTATACAGATGGCGGTGTAGATATTTCCATGTTCATACAGATGGTGGTGTAGGTATTTCGAGGCTTTTGGAGATAGCGCTGTAGTTATTTCAATATTTATTGAGAAATCTGTGTAGATATTTCCGTGTATATTCAGATAGCTGTGTAGATATTTCCATGTTCATACAGATAGCGGTGTAGATATTTCCATGTTCATTCAGATAGCGGTGTAGATATTTCCATGTTCGTACAGATGGCGGTGTAGATATTTACATGTTCATACAGACGACGGTGTAGATATTTCCATGTTTATAGGGATGGCGGTGTAGATATTTTCATGTTTACACAGAAGGCGGTGTAGATATTTCCATGTTTACACGGATAGCGGTGTAGACTTTTCCATGTTTACACAGATAGCGGTGTGGATATTTCCAGGTTTATGCAGATAGCAGTGTAGATATTTCCATGTTTATACAGATAGTGGTGCGGATATTTCCATGTTTATTCAGATGGCGGTGCGGATATTTCCATGTTTATACAGATAGTTGGGCAGATATTTCCATGTTTATACAGATAGCGGTGTAGATATTTCCAACTTAATACAGATGGCGGTGTAGATATGTCCATGTTCGTACAGATGGCGGTGTAGATATTTCCATGTTCATACAGATGGCGGTGTAGATATTTCGAAGTTTATAGAGATAGCGTTTTAGTTATTTCCATATTTATAGAGAAATCGGTGTAGATATTTCCATGTATATTCAGATATCTGTGTAGATATTTCCATGTTCATGCAGATAGCGGTGTAGATATTTCCATGTTCATACAGACGGCGGTGTAGATATTTACATGTTCATACAGATGGCGGTGTAGATATTTCGATGTTCATACAGATAGCAGTGTAGATATTTCCATGTTCATACGGATAGCGGTGTAGATAATTCCATGTTCATACAGTTAGCTGTGTAGATATTTCCATGTTCATACAGATGGCGGTGTAGGTATTTACATGTTCATACAGATGGCGGTGTAGATATTTCCATGTTCATACAGATAGCGGTGTAGATATTTCCATGTTCATACAGATAGCGGTGTAGATATTTCCATGTTCATACAGATAGCGGTGTAGATATTTCCTTGTTCATACCAATAGCAGTGTAGACATTTCCATGTTCATACATTTAGCGGTGTAGATATTTCCATGTTCATACAGATGGCGGTGAAGATATTTCCATGTTCATACAGTGGGCGGTGTAGATATTTCGATGTTTGTACGGATGGCAGTGTAGATATTTCCATGTTCATACAGGTGGCGGTGTAGATATTTCCATGTTTATACAGATAGCAGTGTAGATATTTCCATGTTAATAGAGATAGCTGTGTGGATATTTCCATTGATATACAGATAGCTGTGTAGATATTTGCATGTTCATACAGATAGCGGTGTAGATATTTCCATGTTCGTACAGATAGCGGTGTAGATATTTCCATGTTCATACAGATAGCGGTGTAGATATTTCCATGATCATACAGATAACGGTTTAGATATTTCCGTGTTCATACAGACAGCGGTGTAGATATTTCCAGGTTCATACAGTTAGCGGTGTAGATATTTCCATGTTCATACAGATGGCGGTGTAGATATTTACATGTTCATACAGATGGCGGTATAGATATTTCCATGTTCGTACAGATGGCGGTGTAGATATTTCCATGTTCATACAGATAGCGGTATAGATATTTCCATATTTATACAGATGGTGGTGTGGATATTTCCATGTGTATAGAGATGGCGGTCTAGATATTTCCATGTTTACAGAGATAGTGGTGTAGTTATTTCCAAGTTTATAGAGACAGCGTTGTAGATATTTCCATGTTTATACAGATAGCGGTGTAGATATTTCCATGTTTATACAGATAGCAGTGTAGATATTTCCATGTTTATAGAGATAGTGGTGTAGATAATTTCAATTTTATACAGAGAGCAGTGTAGATATTTCCAAGTTCATACAGATAGTGGTGTAGATATTTCCAGGTTCATACAAATGGCGGTGTAGATATTTCCATGTTCGTCCAGATAACGGTGTAGATATTTCCATGTTCATACAGATTGCGGTGTAGATATTTCCATGTTCATACAGATAACGGTGTAGATATTTCCATGTTCATACAGATAGCGGTGTAGATATTTCCATGTTCATAAAGATGGCGGTGTAGATATTTCCATGTTCATACAGATGGCGGTATAGATATTTCCATGTTCGTACATATGGCGGTATAGATATTTCCATGTTCATAGAGATGGCGGTGTAGATATTTCCATGTTTATGCAGATAGTGGTATAGATATTTCCATGTTTATACAGATGGTGGTGTAGATATTTCCATGTTTATAGAGATGGAGGTCTAGATATTTCCATGTTTACAGAGATAGTGGTGTAGTTATTTCCAAGTTAATAGAGACAGCGTTGTAAATATTTCCATGTTTATACAGATAGCTGTGAAGATATTTCCTTGTTTATACAGATAGCGGTGTAGATATTTCCATGTTTATACAGATAGCAATGTAGATATTTCCATGTTTATAGAGATAGTGGTGTAGATAATTTCAATTTTATACAGAGAGCAGTGTAGATATTTCCAAGTTCATACAGATAGTGGTGTAGATATTTCCAGGTTCATACAAATGGCGGTGTAGATATTTCCATGTTCGTCCAGATAACGGTGTAGATATTTCCATGTTCATACAGATTGCGGTGTAGATATTTCCATGTTCATACAGATAACGGTGTAGATATTTCCATGTTCATACAGATAGCGGTGTAGATATTTCCATGTTCATAAAGATGGCGGTGTAGATATTTACATGTTCATACAGATGGCGGTATAGATATTTCCATGTTCGTACATATGGCGGTATAGATATTTCCATGTTCATAGAGATGGCGGTGTAGATATTTCCATGTTTATGCAGATAGTGGTATAGATATTTCCATGTTTATACAGATGGTGGTGTAGATATTTCCATGTTTATAGAGATGGAGGTCTAGATATTTCCATGTTTACAGAGATAGTGGTGTAGTTATTTCCAAGTTAATAGAGACAGCGTTGTAAATATTTCCATGTTTATACAGATAGCTGTGAAGATATTTCCTTGTTTATACAGATAGCGGTGTAGATATTTCCATGTTTATACAGATAGCAATGTAGATATTTCCATGTTTATAGAGATAGTGGTGTAGATAATTTCAATTTTATACAGAGAGCAGTGTAGATATTTCCAAGTTCATACAGATAGCGGTGTTGTTATTTCCACGTTTATAGAGATGGCAGTGTAGATATTTCCATGTTTATAGGGATGGCGGTGTAGATATTTTCATGTTTACACAGATGGCGTTGTAGATATTTCCATGTTTAAACAGATAGCGGTGTAGACATTTCCATGTTAACACAGATAGCGGTGTGGATATTTCCATGTTTATGCAGATAGCAGTGTAGATATTTCCATGTTTATACAGATAGCGGTGTAGACATTTCCATGTTTACACAGATAGCAGTGTGGATATTTCCATGTTTATGCAGATAGCAGTGTAGATATTTCCATGTTTATACAGATAGCGGTGCGGATATTTCCATGTTTATACAGATATTTGGGCAGATATTTCCATGTTTATACAGATAGCGGTGTAGATATTTCCATCTTAATACAGATGGCGGTGTAGATATGTCCATGTTTGTACAGATGACGGTGTAGATATTTCCATGTTCATACAGATGGCGGTGTAGATATTTTGAAGTTTATAGAGATAGCACTGTAGTTATTTCCATATTTATAGAGAAATCTGTGTAGATATTTCCATGTATATTCAGATAGCTGTGTAGATATTTCCATGTTCATGCAGATAGCGGTGTAGATATTTCCATGTTCATCCAGATGCCGGTGTACATATATCCATGTTCATACAGATGGCGGTGAAGATATTTCCATGTTCATACAGATGGTGGTGTAGATATTTCCATGTTCATACAAATGGCGGTGTAGATATTTCCATGTTCATAGAGATGGCGGTGTAGATAATTCCATGTTCATACAAATGGCGGTGTAGATATTTCCATGTTCATAGAGATGGCGGTGTAGATATTTCCATATTTATACAGATAGCAATGTAGCTATTTCCATGTTTATAGGGATAGCAGTGTAGATATTTTCATTGATATACAGATAGCTGTGTAGATATTTGCATGTTCATACAGATAGCGGTGTAGATATTTCCATGTTCATACAGATAGCGGTGTAGATATTTGCATGTTCATACAGATAGCGGTGTAGATATTTCCATGTTCATACAGATAGCGGTGTAGATATTTCCATGTTCATACAGATGGCGGTGTAGGTATTTCCATGTTCATACAGTTAGCGGTGAAGATATTTCCATGTTCGTACAGATGGCGGTGTAGATATTTACATGTTCATACAGAACACGGTGTAGATATTTCCATGTTTAAAGGGATGGCGGTGTAGATATTTTCATGTTTACACAGAAGGCGTTGTAGATATTTCCATGTTTACACGGATAGCGGTGTAGACATTTCCATGTTTACACAGATAGCGGTGTGGATATTTCCAGGTTTATGCAGATAGCAGTGTAGATATTTCCATGTTCATACAGATAGCGGTGTAGATATTTCCATGTTCATACAGATAGCGGTGTAGAGAATTCCATGTTCATACAGTTAGCTGTGTAGATATTTCCATGTTCATACAGATGGCAGTGTAGGTATTTACATGTTCATACAGATGGCGGTGTAGATATTTCCATGTTAATACAGATAGCAGTGTAGATATTTCCATGTTCATACAGATAGCGGTGTAGATATTTCCATGTTCATACAGATAGCGGTGTAGATATTTCCATGTTCATACCAATAGCGGTGTAGACATTTCCATGTTCATACATTTAGCGGTGTAGATATTTCCATGTTCATACAGATGGCGGTGAAGATATTTCCATGTTCATACAGAGGGCGGTGTAGATATTTCCATGTTTGTACGGATGGCAGTGTAGATATTTCCATGTTCATACAGGTGGCGGTGTAGATATTTCCATGTTTATACAGATAGCAGTGTAGTTATTTCCATGTTAATAGAGATAGCTGTGTGGATATTTCCATTGATATACAGATAGCTCTGTAGATATTTGCATGTTCATACAGATAGCGGTGTAGATATTTCCATGTTCGTACAGATAGCGGTGTAGATATTTCCATGTTCATACAGATAGAGGTGTAGATATTTCCATGATCATACAGATAACGGTTTAGATATTTCCGTGTTCATACTGACAGCGGTGTAGATATTTCCAGGTTCATACAGTTAGCGGTGTAGATATTTCCATGTTCATACAGATGGCGGTGTAGATATTTACATTTTCATACAGATGGCGGTATAGATATTTCCATGTTCGTACAGATGGCGGTGTAGATATTTCCATGTTCATACAGATAGCGGTATAGATATTTCCATATTTATACAGATGGTGGTGTGGATATTTCCATGTATATAGAGATGGCGGTCTAGATATTTCCATGTTTACAGAGATAGTGGTGTAGTTATTTCCAAGTTTATAGAGACAGCGTTGTAGATATTTCCATGTTTATACAGATAGCGGTGAAGATATTTCCATGTTTATTCAGATAGCGGTGTAGATATTTCCATGTTTATACAGATAGTAGTGTAGATATTTCCATGTTTATAGAGATAGTGGTGTAGATAATTTCAATTTTATACAGAGAGCAGTGTAAATATTTCCAAGTTCATACAGATAGTGGTGTAGATATTTCCAGGTTCATACAAATGGCGGTGTAGATATTTCCATGTTCGTCCAGATAGCGGTGTAGATATTTCCATGTTCATACAGATTGCGGTGTAGATATTTCCATGTTCATACAGATAACGGTGTAGATATTTCCATGTTCATACAGATAGCGGTGTAGATATTTCCGTGTTCATAAAGATGGCGGTGTAGATATTTACATGTTCATACAGATGGCGGTATAGATATTTCCATGTTCGTACAGATGGCGGTGTAGATATTTCCATGTTCATAGAGATGGTGGTGTAGATATTTCAATGTTTATGCAGATAGTGGTATAGATATTTCCATGTTTATACAGATGGTGGTGTAGATATTTCCATGTTTATAGAGATGGAGGTCTAGATATTTCCATGTTTACAGAGATAGTGGTGTAGTTATTTCCAAGTTTATAGAGACAGCGTTGTAAATATTTCCATGTTTATACAGATAGCTGTGAAGATATTTCCTTGTTTATACAGATAGCGGTGTAGATATTTCCATGTTTATACAGATAGCAATGTAGATATTTCCATGTTTTTAGAGATAGTGGTGTAGATAATTTCAATTTTATACAGAGAGCAGTGTAGATATTTCCAAGTTCATACAGAAAGCGGTGTTGATATTTCCACGTTTATAGAGATGGCAGTGTAGATATTTCCATGTTTATAGGGATGGCGGTGTAGATATTTTCATGTTTACACAGATGGCGGTGTAGATATTTCCTTGTTTAAACAGATAGCGGTGTAGACATTTCCATGTTTACACAGATAGCGGTGTGGATATTTCCATGTTTATGCAGATAGCAGTGTAGATATTTCCATGTTTATACAGATAGCGGTGTAGACATTTCCATGTTTACACAGATAGCGGTGTGGATATTTCCATGTTTATGCAGATAGCAGTGTAGATATTTCCATGTTTATACAGATAGCGGTGCGGATATTTCCATGTTTATACAGATAGTTGGGCAGATATTTCCATGTTTATACAGATAGCGGTGTAGATATTTCCATCTTAATACAGATGGCGGTGTAGATATGTCCATGTTTGTACAGATGGCGGTGTAGATATTTCCATGTTCATACAGATGGCGGTGTAGATATTTTGAAGTTTATACAGATAGCGCTGTAGTTATTTCCATATTTATAGAGAAATCTGTGTAGATATTTCCATGTATATTCAGATAGCTGTGTAGATATTTCCATGTTCATGCAGATAGCGGTGTAGATATTTCCATGTTCATACAGTTAGCGGTGTAGATACTTCCATGTTCATACAGATGGCGGTGTAGATATTTGCATGTTCTTACAGATAGCGGTGTAGATATTTCCATGTTCGTACAGATAGCGGTGTAGATATTTCCATGTTCATACAGATAGCGGTGTAGATATTTCCATGATCATACAGATAACGGTTTAGATATTTCCGTGTTCATACAGACAGCGGTGTAGATATTTCCAGGTTCATACAGTTAGCGGTGTAGATATTTCCATGTTCATACAGATGGCGGTGTAGATATTTACATGTTCATACACATGGCGGTATAGATATTTCCATGTTCGTACAGTTGGCGGTGTAGATATTTCCATGTTCATACAGATAGCGGTATAGATATTTCCATATTTATACAGATGGTGGTGTGGATATTTCCATGTATATAGAGATGGCGGTCTAGATATTTCCATGTTTACAGAAATAGTGGTGTAGTTATTTCCAAGTTTATAGAGACAGCGTTGCAGATATTTCCATGTTTATACAGATAGCGGTGATGATATTTCCATGTTTATACAGATAGCGGTGTAGGTATTTCCATGTTCATACAAATGGCAGTGTAGATATTTCCATGTTCATAGAGATGGCGGTGTAGATATTTCGAAGTTTATAGAGATAGCGCTGTAGTTATTTCCATAGTTATTGAGAAATCGGTGTAGATATTTCCATGTATATTCAGATAGCTGTGTAGATATTTCCATGTTCATGCAGATAGCGGTGTAGATATTTCCATGTTCATACAGATGGCTGTGTAGATATTTCCATGTTTGTACGGATGGCAGTGTAGATATTTCCATGTTCATACAGGTGGCGGTGTAGATATTTCCATGTTCATAGAGATGGCGGTGTAGATATTTCCAGGTTCATACAAATGGCGGTGTAGATATTTCCATGTTCATAGAGATGGCGGTGTATATATTTCCATGTTTATACAGATAGCAGTGTAGTTATTTCCATGTTTACAGAGATACCAATGTGGATATTTCCATTGATATACAGATAGCTGTGTAGATATTTGCATGTTCATACAGTTAGCGGTGTAGATATTTACATGTTCATACAGATGGCGGTGTAGATATTTCCATGTTCTACAGATAGCGGTGTTGAGATTTCCAGGTTCATACAGATAGCGGTGTAGATATTTCCATGTTCATAAAGATGGCGGTGTAGATATTTACATGTTCATACAGATGGCGGTATAGATATTTCCATGTTCGTACAGATGGCGGTATAGATATTTCCATGTTCATAGAGATGGCGGTGTAGATATTTCCATGTTTATGCAGATAGTGGTATAGATATTTCCATGTTTATACAGACGGTGGTGTAGATATTTCCATGTTTATAGAGATGGAGGTCTAGATATTTATATGTTTACAGAGATAGTGGTGTAGTTATTTCCAAGTTTATAGAGACAGCGTTGTAAATATTTCCATGTTTATACAGATAGCTGTGAAGATATTTCCTTGTTTATACAGATAGCGGTGTAGATATTTCCATGTTTATACAGATAGCAATGTAGATATTTCCATGTTTATAGAGATAGTGGTGTAGATAATTTCAATTTTATACAGAGAGCAGTGTAGATATTTCCAAGTTCATACAGATAGCGGTGTTGATATTTCCACGTTTATAGAGATGGCAGTGTAGATATTTCCATGTTTATAGGGATGGCGGTGTAGATATTTTCATGTTTACACAGATGGCGGTGTAGTTATTTCCATGTTTAAACAGATAGCGGTGTAGACATTTCCATGTTAACACAGATAGCGGTGTGGATATTTCCATGTTTATGCAGATAGCAGTGTAGATATTTCCATGTTTATACAGATAGCGGTGTAGACATTTCCATGTTTACACAGATAGCGGTGTGGATATTTCCATGTTTATGCAGATAGCAGTGTAGATATTTCCATGTTTATACAGATAGCGGTGCGGATATTTCCATGTTTATACAGATAGTTCGGCAGATATTTCCATGTTTATACAGATAGCGGTGTAGATATTTCCATCTTAATACAGATGGCGGTGTAGATATGTCCATGTTTGTACAGATGACGGTGTAGATATTTCCATGTTCATACAGATGGCGGTGTAGATATTTTGAAGTTTATAGAGATAGCGCTGTAGTTATTTCCATATTTATAGAGAAATCTGTGTAGATATTTCCATGTATATTGATAGCTGTGTAGATATTTCCATGTTCATGCAGATAGCGGTGTAGATATTTCCATGTTCATCCAGATGCCGGTGTACATATATCCATGTTCATACAGATGGCGGTGAAGATATTTCCATGTTCATACAGATGGTGGTGTAGATATTTCCATGTTCATACAAATGGCGGTGTAGATATTTCCATGTTCATAGAGATGGCGGTGTAGATAATTCCATGTTCATACAAATGGCGGTGTAGATATTTCCATGTTCATAGAGATGGCGGTGTAGATATTTCCATATTTATACAGATAGCAGTGTAGCTATTTCCATGTTTATAGGGATAGCAGTGTAGATATTTTCATTGATATACAGATAGCTGTGTAGATATTTGCATGTTCATACAGATAGCGGTGTAGATATTTCCATGTTCATACAGATAGCGGTGTAGATATTTGCATGTTCATACAGATAGCGGTGTAGATATTTCCATGTTCATACAGATAGCGGTGTAGATATTTCCATGTTCATACAGATGGCGGTGTAGGTATTTCCATGTTCATACAGTTAGCGGTGAAGATATTTCCATGTTCGTACAGATGGCGGTGTAGATATTTACATGTTCATACAGAAGACGGTGTAGATATTTCCATGTTTATAGGGATGGCGGTGTAGATATTTTCATGTTTACACAGAAGGCGGTGTAGATATTTCCATGTTTACACGGATAGCGGTGTAGACATTTCCATGTTTACACAGATAGCGGTGTGGATATTTCCAGGTTTATGCAGATAGCAGTGTAGATATTTCCATGTTTATACAGATAGTGGTGCGGATATTTCCATGTTTATTCAGATAGCGGTGCGGATATTTCCATGTTTATACAGATAGTTGGGCAGATATTTCCATGTTTATACAGATAGCGGTGTAGATGTTTCCAACTTAATACAGATGGCGGTGTAGATATGTCCATGTTCGTACAGATGGCGGTGTAGATATTTCCATGTTCATATAGATGGCGGTGTAGATATTTCGAAGTTTATAGAGATAGCGCTGTAGTTATTTCCATATTTATAGAGAAATCGGTGTAGATATTTCCATGTATATTCAGATAGCTGTATAGATATTTCCATGTTCATGCAGATAGCGGTGTAGATATTTCCATGTTCATCCAGATGCCGGTGTACATATATCCATGTTCATACAGATGGCGGTGAAGATATTTCCATGTTCATACAGATGGCGGTGTAGGTATTTCCATGTTCATACAAATGGCGGTGTAGATATTTCCATGTTCATAGAGATGGTGGTGTAGATATTTCCATGTTCATACAAATGGTGGTGTAGATATTTCCATGTTCATAGAGATGGCGGTGTAGATATTTCCATATTTATAGAGATAGCAGTGTAGTTATTTCCATGTTTATAGAGATAGCAGTGTTGATAATTCCATTGATTTACAGATGGGTGTGTAGATATTTGCATGTTCATAGAGATAGCGGTGTAGATATTTCCATGTTCATACAGATAGCGGTGTAGATATTTCCATGTTCATACAGATACCGGTGTAGATATTTCCATGTTCATACAGATAGCGGTGTAGATATTTCCATGTTCATACAGATAGCGGTGTAGATAATTCCATGTTCATACTGTTAGCGGTGTAGATATTTCCATGTTCACACAGACGGCGGTGTAGATATTTCCATGTTCATACAGATGGCGGTGTAGATATTTCCATGTTCATACAGACGGCAGTGTAGATATTTCCATGTTCATACAGATAGCGGTGTAGATAATTCCATGTTCATACAGTTAGCTGTGTAGATATTTCCATGTTCATACAGATGGCGGTGTAGGTATTTACATGTTCATACAGATGGCGGTGTAGATATTTCCATGTTAATACAGATAGCAGTGTAGATATTTCCATGTTCATACAGATAGCGGTGTAGATATTTCCATGTTCATACAGATAGCGTTGTAGATATTTCCATGTTCATACCAATAGCGGTGTAGACATTTCCATGTTCATACATTTAGCGGTGTAGATATTTCCATGTTCATACAGATGGCGGTGAAGATATTTCCATGTTCATACAGAGGGCGGTGTAGATATTTCCATGTTTGTACGGATGGCAGTGTAGATATTTCCATGTTCATACAGGTGGCGGTGTAGATATTTCCATGTTTATACAGATAGCAGTGTAGTTATTTCCATGTTAATAGAGATAGCTGTGTGGATATTTCCATTGATATACAGATAGCTCTGTAGATATTTGCATGTTCATACAGATAGCGGTGTAGATATTTCCATGTTCGTACAGATAGCGGTGTAGATATTTCCATGTTCATACAGATAGCGGTGTAGATATTTCCATGATCATACAGATAACGGTTTAGATATTTCCGTGTTCATACAGACAGCGGTGTAGATATTTCCAGGTTCATACAGTTAGCGGTGTAGATATTTCCATGTTCATACAGATGGCGGTGTAGATATTTACATTTTCATACAGATGGCGGTATAGATATTTCCATGTTCGTACAGATGGCGGTGTAGATATTTCCATGTTCCTACAGATAGCGGTATAGATATTTCCATATTTATACAGATGGTGGTGTGGATATTTCCATGTATATAGAGATGGCGGTCTAGATATTTCCATGTTTACAGAGATAGTGGTTTAGTTATTTCCAAGTTTATAGAGACAGCGTTGTAGATATTTCCATGTCTATACAGATAGCGGTGAAGATATTTCCATGTTTATACAGATAGCGGTGTAGATATTTCCATGTTTATACAGATAGCAGTGTAGATATTTCCATGTTTATAGAGATAGTGGTGTAGATAATTTCAATTTTATACAGAGAGCAGTGTAGATATTTCCAAGTTCATACAGATAGTGGTGTAGATATTTCCAGGTTCATACAAATGGCGGTGTAGATATTTCCATGTTCGTCCAGATAGCGGTGTAGATATTTCCATGTTCATACAGATTGCGGTGTAGATATTTCCATGTTCGTACAGATAACGGTGTAGATATTTCCGTGTTCATACAGATAGCGGTGTAGATATTTCCATGTTCATAAAGATGGCGGTGTAGATATTTACATGTTCATACAGATGGCGGTATAGATATTTCCATGTTCGTACAGATGGCGGTGTAGATATTTCCATGTTCATAGAGATGGTGGTGTAGATATTTCCATGTTTATGCAGATAGTGGTATAGATATTTCCATGTTTATACAGATGGTGGTGTAGATATTTCCATGTTTATAGAGATGGAGGTCTAGATATTTCCATGTTTACAGAGATAGTGGTGTAGTTATTTCCAAGTTTATAGAGACAGCGTTGTAAATATTTCCATGTTTATACAGATAGCTGTGAAGATATTTCCTTGTTTATACAGATAGCGGTGTAGATATTTCCATGTTTATACAGATAGCAATGTAGATATTTCCATGTTTTTAGAGATAGTGGTGTAGATAATTTCAATTTTATACAGAGAGCAGTGTAGATATTTCCAAGTTCATACAGAAAGCGGTGTTGATATTTCCACGTTTATAGAGATGGCAGTGTAGATATTTCCATGTTTATAGGGATGGCGGTGTAGATATTTTCATGTTTACACAGATGGCGGTGTAGATATTTCCATGTTTAAACAGATAGCGGTGTAGACATTTCCATGTTTACACAGATAGCGGTGTGGATATTTCCATGTTTATGCAGATAGCAGTGTAGATATTTCCATGTTTATACAGATAGCGGTGCGGATATTTCCATGTTTATACAGATAGTTGGGCAGATATTTCCATGTTTATACAGATAGCGGTGTAGATATTTCCATCTTAATACAGATGGCGGTGTAGATATGTCCATGTTTGTACAGATGGCGGTGTAGATATTTCCATGTTCATACAGATGGCGGTGTAGATATTTTGAAGTTTATAGAGATAGCGCTGTAGTTATTTCCATATTTATAGAGAAATCTGTGTAGATATTTCCATGTATATTCAGATAGCTGTGTAGATATTTCCATGTTCATGCAGATAGCGGTGTAGATATTTCCATGTTCATACAGTTAGCGGTGTAGATACTTCCATGTTCATACAGATGGCGGTGTAGATATTTGCATGTTCTTACAGATAGCGGTGTAGATATTTCCATGTTCGTACAGATAGCGGTGTAGATATTTCCATGTTCATACAGATAGCGGTGTAGATATTTCCATGATCATACAGATAACGGTTTAGATATTTCCGTGTTCATACAGACAGCGGTGTAGATATTTCCAGGTTCATACAGTTAGCGGTGTAGATATTTCCATGTTCATACAGATGGCGGTGTAGATATTTACATGTTCATACACATGGCGGTATAGATATTTCCATGTTCGTACAGTTGGCGGTGTAGATATTTCCATGTTCATACAGATAGCGGTATAGATATTTCCATATTTATACAGATGGTGGTGTGGATATTTCCATGTATATAGAGATGGCGGTCTAGATATTTCCATGTTTACAGAAATAGTGGTGTAGTTATTTCCAAGTTTATAGAGACAGCGTTGCAGATATTTCCATGTTTATACAGATAGCGGTGATGATATTTCCATGTTTATACAGATAGCGGTGTAGGTATTTCCATGTTCATACAAATGGCAGTGTAGATATTTCCATGTTCATAGAGATGGCGGTGTAGATATTTTGAAGTTTATAGAGATAGCGCTGTAGTTATTTCCATAGTTATAGAGAAATCGGTGTAGATATTTCCATGTATATTCAGATAGCTGTGTAGATATTTCCATGTTCATGCAGATAGCGGTGTAGATATTTCCATGTTCATACAGATGGCTGTGTAGATATTTCCATGTTTGTACGGATGGCAGTGTAGATATTTCCATGTTCATACAGGTGGCGGTGTAGATATTTCCATGTTCATAGAGATGGCGGTGTAGATATTTCCAGGTTCATACAAATGGCGGTGTAGATATTTCCATGTTCATAGAGATGGCGGTGTATATATTTCCATGTTTATACAGATAGCAGTGTAGTTATTTCCATGTTTACAGAGATACCAGTGTGGATATTTCCATTGATATACAGATAGCTGTGTAGATATTTGCATGTTCATACAGTTAGCGGTGTAGATATTTACATGTTCATACAGATGGCGGTGTAGATATTTCCATGTTCTACAGATAGCGGTGTTGAGATTTCCAGGTTCATACAGATAGCGGTGTAGATATTTCCATGTTCATACAGATAGCGGTGTAGATATTTCCATGTTCATACCAATAGCGGTGTAGACATTTCCATGTTCATACAGTTAGCTGTGTAGATATTTCCATGTTCATACAGATAGTGGTGTAGATATTTCCATGTTCATACAGATAGCGGTGTAGATATTTCCATGTTCGTACAGATAGCGGTGTAGATATTTCCATGTTCATACAGATAGCGGTGTAGATAATTCCATGTTCATACAGTTAGCGGTGTAGATAATTCCATGTTCATACAGATGACGGTGTAGATATTTCCATGTTCATACAGATGGCGGTGTAGATATTTCCATGTTCATACAGATAGCGGTGTAGATATTTCCATGTTCCTACAGATAGCGGTGTAGATAATTCCATGTTCATACAGTTAGCTGTGTAGATATTTCCATGTTAACACAGATGGCGGTGTAGATATTTCCATGTTCATACAGATGGCTGTGTAGATATTTCCATGTTTGTACGGATGGCAGTGTAGATATTTCCATGTTCATACAGGTGGCGGTGTAGATATTTCCATGTTTATACAGATAGCAGTGTAGTTATTTCCATGTTAATAGAGATAGCTGTGTGGATATTTCCATTGATATACAGATAACTGTGTAGATATGTGCATGCTCATACAAATAGCGGTGTAGATATTTCCATGTTCGTACAGATAGCGGTGTAGATATTTCCATGTTCATACAGATAGCGGTGTAGATATTTCCATGTTCATACAGATAAAGGTGTAGATATTTCCATGTTCATACATACAGCGGTGTAGATATTTCCATGTTCATACAGTTAGCGGTGTAGATACTTCCATGTTCATACAGATGGGGGTGTAGATATTTACATGTTCATACAGGTGGCGGTATAGTTATTTCCATGTTCGTACAGATGGCGGTGTAGATATTTCCATGTTCATAGAGATGGAGGTGCAGATATTTCCCTGTTTATGCAGATAGCGGTATAGATATTTCCATGTTTATACAGATGGTGGTGTAGATATTTCCATGTTTATAGAGATGGAGGTCTAGGTATTTCCATGTTTACAGAGATAGTGGTGTAGTTATTTCCAAGTTTATAGAGACAGCGTTGTAAATATTTCCATGTTTATACAGATAGCTGTGAAGATATTTCCTTGTTTATACAGATAGCGGTTTAGACATTTCCATGTTTATACAGATAGCAGTGTAGATATTTCTATGTTAATAGAGATTGTGGTGTAGATAATTTCAATTTTATACAGAGAGCAGTGTAGATATTTCCGAGTTCATACAGATAGCGGTGTAGATATTTCCACGTTTATAGAGATGGCGGTGTAGATATTTCCATGTTCATACAGATGGCGGTGTAGATATTTCCATGTTTATAGGGATGGCGGTGTAGATATTTTCATGTTTACACAGATGGCGGTGTAGATATTTCCATGTTTAAACAGATAGCGGTGTAGACATTTCCATGTTTACACAGATAGCGGTGTGGATATTTCCATGTTTATGCAGATAGCGGTGTAGATATTTCCATGTTTATACAGATAGCGGTGCGGATATTTCCATGTGTATACAGATAGTTGGGCAGATATTTCCATGTTTATACCGATAGCGGTGTAGATATTTCCATCTTAATACAGATGGCGGTGTAGATATGTCCATGTTTGTACAGTTGGCGGTGTAGATATTTCCATGTTCATACAGATGGCGGTGTAGATATTTCGAAGTTTATAGAGATAGCGCTGTAGTTATTTCCATATTTATAGAGAAATCTGTGTAGATATTTCCATGTATATTCAGATAGCTGTGTAGATATTTCCATGTATATTGAGATAGCAGTGTAGATATTTCCATGTTAATCCAGATGCCGGTGTACATATATCCATGTTCATACAGATGGCGGTGAAGATATTTCCATGTTCATACAGATGGTGGTGTAGATATTTCCATGTTCATACAAATGGCGGTGTAGATATTTCCATGTTCATAGATATGGCGGTGTAGATAATTCCATGTTCATACAAATGGCGGTGTAGATATTTCCATGTTCATAGAGATGGCGGTGTAGATATTTCCATATTTATACAGATAGCAGTGTAGTTATTTCCATGTTTATAGGGATAGCAGTGTAGATATTTTCATTGATATACAGATAGCGGTGTAGATATTTGCATGTTCATACAGATAGCGGTGTAGATATTTCCATGTTCATACAGATAGCGGTGTAGATATTTGCATGTTCATACAGATAGCGGTGTAGATATTTCCATGTTTATACAGATAGCGGTGTAGATATTTCCATGTTCACACAGATGGCGGTGTAGATATTTCCATGTTCATACAGTTAGCGGTGAAGATATTTCCATGTTCGTACAGATGGCGGTGTAGATATTTACATGTTCATACAGAAGACGGTGTAGATATTTCCATGTTTTTAGGGATGGCGGTGTAGATATTTTCATGTTTACACAGAAGGCGGTGTAGATATTTCCATGTTTACACGGATAGCGGTGTAGACATTTCCATGTTTACACAGATAGCAGTGTAGATATTTCCATGTTTATACAGATAGTGGTGCGGATATTTCCATGTTTATTCAGATAGCGGTGCGGATATTTCCATGTTTATACAGATAGTTGGGCAGATATTTCCATGTTTATACAGATAGCGGTGTAGATATTTCCAACTTAATACAGATGGCGGTGTAGATATGTCCATGTTCGTACAGATGGCGGTGTAGATATTTCCATGTTCATATAGATGGCGGTGTAGATATTTCGAAGTTTATAGAGATAGCGCTGTAGTTATTACCATATTTATAGAGAAATCCGTGTAGATATTTCCATGTATATTCAGATAGCTGTGTAGATATTTCCATGTTCATCCAGATGCCGGTGTACATATATCCATGTTCATACAGATGGCGGTGAAGATATTTCCATGTTCATACAGATGGCGGTGTAGGTATTTCCATGTTCATACAAATGGCGGTGTAGATATTTCCATGTTCATAGAGATGGTGGTGTAGATATTTCCATGTTCATACAAATGGCGGTGTAGATATTTCCATGTTCATAGAGATGGCGGTGTAGATATTTCGAAGTTTATAGAGATAGCGCTGTAGTTATTTCCATAGTTATAGAGAAATCGGTGTAGATATTTCCATGTATATTCAGATAGCTGTGTAGATATTTCCATGTTCATGCAGATAGCGGTGTAGATATTTCCATGTTCATACAGATGGCTGTGTAGATATTTCCATGTTTGTACGGATGGCAGTGTAGATATTTCCATGTTCATACAGGTGGCGGTGTAGATATTTCCATGTTCATAGAGATGGCGGTGTAGATATTTCCAGGTTCATACAAATGGCGGTGTAGATATTTCCATGTTCATAGAGATGGCGGTGTAGATATTTCCATGTTTATACAGATAGCAGTGTAGTTATTTCCATGTTTACAGAGATACCAGTGTGGATATTTCCATTGATATACAGATAGCTGTGTAGATATTTGTATGTTCATACAGTTAGCGGTGTAGATATTTACATGTTCATACAGATGGCGGTGTAGATATTTCCATGTTCTACAGATAGCGGTGTTGAGATTTCCAGGTTCATACAGATAGCGGTGTAGATATTTCCATGTTCATACAGATAGCGGTGTAGATATTTCCATGTTCATACCAATAGCGGTGTAGACATTTCCATGTTCATACAGTTAGCGGTGTAGATATTTCCATGTTCATACAGATAGTGGTGTAGATATTTCCATGTTCATACAGATAGCGGTGTAGATATTTCCATGTTCGTACAGATAGCGGTGTAGATATTTCCATGTTCATACAGATAGCGGTGTAGATAATTCCATGTTCATACAGTTAGCGGTGTAGATAATTCCATGTTCATACAGATGACGGTGTAGATATTTCCATGTTCATACAGATGGCGGTGTAGATATTTCCATGTTCATACAGATAGCGGTGTAGATATTTCCATGTTCCTACAGATAGCGGTGTAGATAATTCCATGTTCATACAGTTAGCTGTGTAGATATTTCCATGTTAACACAGATGGCGGTGTAGATATTTCCATGTTCATACAGATGGCTGTGTAGATATTTCCATGTTTGTACGGATGGCAGTGTAGATATTTCCATGTTCATACAGGTGGCGGTGTAGATATTTCCATGTTTATACAGATAGCAGTGTAGTTATTTCCATGTTAATAGAGATAGCTGTGTGGATATTTCCATTGATATACAGATAACTGTGTAGATATGTGCATGCTCATACAAATAGCGGTGTAGATATTTCCATGTTCGTACAGATAGCGGTGTAGATATTTCCATGTTCATACAGATAGCGGTGTAGATATTTCCATGTTCATACAGATAAAGGTGTAGATATTTCCATGTTCATACAGACAGCGGTGTAGATATTTCCATGTTCGTACAGATAGCGGTGTAGATATTTCCATGTTCATACAGATAGCGGTGTAGATATTTCCATGTTCATACAGATAAAGGTGTAGATATTTCCATGTTCATACAGACAGCGGTGTAGATATTTCCATGTTCATACAGTTAGCGGTGTAGATACTTCCATGTTCATACAGATGGCGGTGTAGATATTTACATGTTCATACAGGTGGCGGTATAGATATTTCCATGTTCGTACAGATGGCGGTGTAGATATTTCCATGTTCATAGAGATGGCGGTGCAGATATTTCCCTGTTTATGCATATAGCGGTATAGATATTTCCATGTTTATACAGATGGTGGTGTAGATATTTCCATGTTTATAGAGATGGAGGTCTAGATATTTCCATGTTTACAGAGATAGTGGTGTAGTTATTTCCAAGTTTATAGAGACAGCGTTGTAAATATTTCCATGTTTATACAGATAGCTGTGAAGTTATTTCCTTGTTTATACAGATAGCGATTTAGACATTTCCATGTTTATACAGATAGCAGTGTAGATATTTCCATGTTAATAGAGATTGTGGTGTAGATAATTTCAATTTTATACAGAGAGCAGTGTAGATATTTCCAAGTTCATACAGATAGCGGTGTAGATATTTCCACGTTTATAGAGATGGCGGTGTAGATATTTCCATGTTCATACAGATGGCGGTGTAGATATTTCCATGTTTATAGGGATGGCGGTGTAGATATTTTCATGTTTACACAGATGGCGGTGTAGATATTTCCATGTTTAAAGAGATAGCGGTGTAGACATTTCCATGTTTACACAGATAGCGGTGTGGATATTTCCATGTTTATGCAGATAGCGGTGTAGATATTTCCATGTTTATACAGATAGCGGTGCGGATATTTCCATGTGTATACAGATAGTTGGGCAGATATTTCCATGTTTATACCGATAGCGGTGTAGATATTTCCATCTTAATACAGATGGCGGTGTAGATATGTCCATGTTTGTACAGTTGGCGGTGTAGATATTTCCATGTTCATACAGATGGCGGTGTAGATATTTCAAAGTTTATAGAGATAGCGCTGTAGTTATTTCCATATTTATAGAGAAATCTGTGTAGATATTTCCATCTATATTCAGATAGCTGTGTAGATATTTCCATGTATATTGAGATAGCAGTGTAGATATTTCCATGTTAATCCAGATGCCGTTGTACATATATCCATGTTCATACAGATGGCGGTGAAGATATTTCCATGTTCATACAGATGGTGGTGTAGATATTTCCATGTTCATACAAATGGCGGTGTAGATGTTTCCATGTTCATAGAGATGAAGGTGAAGATAATTCCATGTTCATACAAATGGTGGTGTAGATATTTCCATGTTCATAGAGATGGCGGTGTAGATATTTCCATATTTATACAGATAGCAGTGTAGTTATTTCCATGTTTATAGGGATAGCAGTGTAGATATTTTCATTGATATACAGATAGCTGTGTAGATATTTGCATGTTCATACAGATAGCGGTGTAGATATTTCCATGTTCATACAGATAGCAGTGTAGATATTTGCATGTTCATACTGATAGCGGTGTAGATATTTCCATGTTCATACAGATAGCGGTGTAGATATTTCCATGTTCATACAGATGGCGGTGTAGATATTTCCATGTTCATACAGTTAGCGGTGAAGATATTTCCATGTTCGTACAGATGGCGGTGTAGATATTTACATGTTCATACAGAAGAGGGTGTAGATATTTCCATGTTTATAGGGATGGCGGTGTAGATATTTCCATGTTTACATGGATAGCGGTGTAGACATTTCCATGTTTACACAGATAGCGGTGTGGATATTTCCAGGTTTATGCAGATAGCAGTGTAGATATTTCCATGTTTATACAGATAGTGGTGCGGATATTTCCATGTTTATTCAGATAGCGGAGCGGATATTTCCATGTTTATACAGATAGATGGGCAGATATTTCCATGTTTATACAGATAGCGGTGTAGATATTTCCAACTTAATACAGATGGCGGTGTAGATATGTCCATGTTCGTACAGATGGCGGTGTAGATATTTCCATGTTCATACAGATGGCGGTGTAGATATTTCGAAGTTTATAGACATAGCGCTGTAGTTATTTCCATATTTATAGAGAAATCGGTGTAGATATTTCCATGTATATTCAGATAGCTGTGTAGATATTTCCATGTTCATGCAGATAGCGGTGTAGATATTTCCATGTTCATCCAGATGCCGGTGTACATATATCCATGTTCATACAGATGGCGGTGAAGTTATTTCCATGTTCATACAGATGGCGGTGTAGGTATTTCCATGTTCATACAAATGGCGGTGTAGATATTTCCATGTTCATAGAGATGTTGGTGTAGATATTTCCATGTTCATACAAATGGCGGTGTAGATATTTCCATGTTCATAGAGATGGCGGTGTAGAAATTTCCATATTAATAGAGATAGCAGTGTAGTTATTTCCATGTTTATAGAGATAGCAGAGTTGATATTTCCATTGATTTACAGATAGCTGTGTAGATATTTGCATGTTCATAGAGATAGCGGTGTAGATATTTCCATGTTCATACAGATAGCGGTGTAGAGATTTGCATGTTCATACAGATACCGGTGTAGATATTTCCATGTTCATACAGATAGCGGTGTAGATATTTCCATGTTCATACAGATATCGGTGTAGATAATTCCATGTTCATAGAGATGGCGGTGTAGATATTTCCATGTTCATACAGATAGCGGTGTAGATATTTCCATGTTCATACCAATAGCGGTGTAGACATTTCCATGTTCATACAGTTAGCGGTGTAGATATTTCCATGTTCATACAGATAGCAGTGTAGACATTTCCATGTTCATATAGATAGCGGTGTAGATATTTCCATGTTCATACAGATAGCGGTGTAGATATTTCCATGTTCATACAGATAGCGGTGTAGATAATTCCATGTTCATACAGTTAGCGGTGTAGATATTTCCATGTTCATACAGATGGCGGTGTAGATATTTACATGTTCATACAGATGGCGGTGTAGATGTTTCTATGTTCATACAGATAGCGGTGTAGATATTTCCATGTTCCTACAGATAGCGGTGTAGATAATTAAATGTTCATACAGTTAGCTGTGTAGATATTTCCATGTTCACACAGATGGCGGTGTAAATATTTCCATGTTCATACAGATGGCGGTGTAGATATTTCCATGTTCATACAGATAGCGGTGTGGATATTTCCATGTTCATACAGATAGCGGTGTAGATATTTCCATGTTCATACCAATAGCGGTGTAGGCATTTCCATGTTCATACATGTAGCGGTGTAGATATTTCCATGTTCATACAGATGGCGGTGAAGATATTTCCATGTTCATACAGATGGCTGTGTAGATATTTCCATGTTTGTACGGATGGCAGTGTAGATATTTCCATGTTCATACAGGTGGCGGTGTAGATATTTCCATGTTTATACAGATAGCAGTGTAGTTATTTCCATGTTAATAGAGATAGCTGTGTGGATATTTCCATTGATATACAGATAGCTGTGTAGATATGTGCATGTTCATACAAATAGCGGTGTAGATATTTCCATGTTCGTACAGATAGCGGTGTAGATATTTCCATGTTCATACAGATAGCGGTGTAGATATTTCCATCTTCATACAGATAAAGGTGTAGATATTTCCGTGTTCATACAGACAGCGGTGTAGATATTTCCATGTTCATACAGTTAGCGGTGTAGATACTTCCATGTTCACACAGATGGCGGTGTAGATATTTACATGTTCAAACAGATGGCGGTATAGTTATTTCCATGTTCGTACAGATGGCGGTGTAGATATTTCCATGTTCATAGAGAGGGCGGTGCAGATATTTCCATGTTTATGCAGATAGCGGTATAGATATTTCCATGTTTATACAGATGGTGGTGTAGATATTTCCATGTTTATAGAGATGGATGTCTAGATATTTCCATGTTTACAGAGATAGTGGTGTAGTTATTTCCAAGTTTATAGAGACAGCGTTGTAAATATTTCCATGTTTATACAGATAGCTGTGAAGATATTTCCTTGTTTATACAGATAGCGGTGTAGATATTTCCATGTTTATACAGATAGCAGTGTAGATATTTCCATGTTTATAGAGATTGTGGTGTAGATAATTTCAATTTTATACAGAGAGCAGTGTAGATATTTCCAAGTTCATACAGATAGCGGTGTAGATATTTCCACGTTTATAGAGATGGCGGTGTAGATATTTCCATGTTCATACAGATGGCGGTGTAGATATTTCCATGTTTATAGGGATGGCGGTGTAGATATTTTCATGTTTACACAGATGGCGGTGTAGATATTTCCATGTTTAAACAGATAGCGGTGTAGACATTTCCATGTTTACACAGATAGCGGTGTGGATATTTCCATGTTTATGCAGATAGCGGTGTAGATATTTCCATGTTTATACAGATAGCGGTGCGGATATTTCCATGTGTATACAGATAGTTGGGCAGATATTTCCATGTTTATACCGATAGCGGTGTAGATATTTCCATCTTAATACAGATGGCGGTGTAGATATATCCATGTTTGTACAGTTGGCGGTGTAGATATTTCCATGTTCATACAGATGGCGGTGTAGATATTTCGAAGTTTATAGAGATAGCGCTGTAGTTATTTCCATATTTATAGAGAAATCTGTGTAGATATTTCCATGTATATTCAGATAGCTGTGTAGATATTTCCATGTATATTGAGATAGCAGTGTAGATATTTCCATGTTAATCCAGATGCCGGTGTACATATATCCATGTTCATACAGATGGCGGTGAAGATATTTCCATGTTCATACAGATGGTGGTGTAGATATTTCCATGTTCATACAAATGGCGGTGTAGATATTTCCATGTTCATAGAGATGGCGGTGTAGATAATTCCATGTTCATACAAATGGCGGTGTAGATATTTCCATGTTCATAGAGATGGCGGTGTAGATATTTCCATATTTATACAGATAGCAGTGTAGTTATTTCCATGTTTATAGGGATAGCAGTGTAGATATTTTCATTGATATACAGATAGTTGTGTAGATATTTGCATGTTCATACAGATAGCGGTGTAGATATTTACATGTTCATACAGATGGCGGTGTAGATATTTCCATGTTCTACAAATAGCGGTGTTGAGATTTCCATGTTCATACAGATAGCGGTGTAGATATTTCCATGTTCATACAGATAGCGGTGTAGATATTTCCATGGTTATACAGATAGTGGTGAAGTTGTATGCATGTTTACACAGATGGCGGTGAAGATATTTCCATGTTCATACAGATAGCGGTGTAGATATTTCCATGTTCATACAGATAGCGGTGTAGTTATTTCCATGTGTAAAGAGATAGCTGTGTAGATATTTCCATGTATATGCAGATAGCTGTGTAGATATTTCCATTTTCATGCAGATAGCGGTGTATGTATTTCCAACTTCAAACAGACAGCGGTGTAGATATTTCCATGTTCATACAGATAGCGGTGTAGATATTTCCATGTTTATACAGATAGCGGTGAAGTTGTATGCATGTTTACACAGATAGCGGTGTGGATATTTCCATGTTCATCCAGAGGGCTGTGTAGATATATCCATGTTAATACAGATAGCGGTGTAGATATTTCCATGTTCATACAGATAGCGGTGTAGAAATTTCCATGTTCATACAGATAGCGGTGTAGATATTTCCATGTTCATACAGATAGCGGTGCTGATATTTCCATGTTTATACAGATAGCAGTGTAGATATTTCCATGTTTATACAGATAGCGGTGTAGATATTTCCATGTTTATACAGATAGCGGTGTAGATATCTCCATCTTAATACAGATGGTGGTGTAGATATTTATATGTTCATACAGATTGCGGTGCAGATATTTCCATGTTAATACAGATGGCGGTGTGGATATTTCCATGTTCATACAGATAGTGGTGTAGTTATTTCCATGTGTAAAGATATAGCTGTGTAGATATTTCCATGTATATGCAGATAGCAGTGTAGATATTTCCATTTTCATGCAGATAGCAGTGTAGATATTTCCATGTTCAAACAGATAGCGGTGTAGATATTTCCATGTTCATACAGATAGCGGTGTAGATATTTCCATGTTCATACAGATAGCGGTGTAGATATTTCTATGTTTATACAGATAGCGGTGAAGATGTATGCATGTTTACACAGATAGCGGTGTAGATATTTCCATGTTCATACAGATAGTGGTGTAGATATTTCCATGTTCCTCCAGATGGCTGTGTAGATATATCCATGTTCATACAGATAGTGGTGTAGATATTTCCATGTTCATACAGATAGCGGTGCTGATATTTCCATGTTTATACAGGCAGCGGTGTAGCTATTTCCATGTTCATACAGATGGCGGTGTAGATATTTCCATGTTCATACAGTTAGCGGTGTAGATATTTCCATGTTCGTACAGATGGCGGTGTAGATATTTACATGTTCATACAGAAGACGGTGTAGATATTTCCATGTTTATAGGGATGGCGGTGTAGATATTTTCATATTTGCACACAAGGCGGTGTAGATATTTCCATGTTTACACGGATAGCGGTGTAGACATTTCCATGTTTACACAGATAGCGGTGCGGATATTTCCAGGTTTATGCAGATAGCTGTGTAGATATTTCCATGTTTATACAGATAGTGGTGCGGATATTTCTATGTTTATTCAGATAGCGGTGCGGATATTTCCATGTTTATACAGATAGTTGGGCAGATATTTCCAAGTTTATACAGATAGCGGTGTAGATATATCCATCTTAATACAGATGGCGGTGTAGATATGTCCATGTTCGTACAGATGGCGGTGTAGATATTTCCATGTTCATACAGATGGCGGTGTAGATATTTCGAAGTTTATAGAGATAGCGCTGTAGTTATTTCCATATTTAAAGAGAAATCAGTGTAGATATTTCCATCTATATTCAGATAGCTGTGTAGATATTTCCATGTTCATGCAGATAGCGGTGTAGATATTTCCATGTTCATCCAGATGCCGGTGTAGATATATCCATGTTCATGTAGATGGCGGTGAAGATATTTCCATGTTCATACAGATGGCGGTGTAGGTATTTCCATGTTCATACAAATGGCGGTGTAGATATTTCCATGTTCATTGAGATGGCGGTGTAGATATTTCCAGGTTCATACAAATGGCGGTGTAGATATTTCCATGTTCATAGAGATGGCGGTGTAGATATTTCCATGTTTATACAGATAGCAGTGTAGTTATTTCCATGTTTATAGAGATACCAGTGTGGATATTTCCATTGATATACAGATAGCTGTGTAGATATTTGCATGTTCATACAGATAGCGGTGTAGATATTTACATGTTCATACAGATGGCGGTGTAGATATTTCCATGTTCTACAGATAGCGGTGTTGAGATTTCCATGTTCATACAGATAGCGGTGTAGATATTTCCATGTTCATACAGATAGCGGTGTAGATATTTCCATGGTTATACAGATAGCGGTGAAGTTGTATGCATGTTTACACAGATGGCGGTGAAGATATTTCCATGTTCATACAGATAGCGGTGTAGATATTTCCATGTTCATACAGATAGCGGTGTAGTTATTTCCATGTGTAAAGAGATAGCTGTGTAGATATTTCCATGTATATGCAGATAGCTGTGTAGATATTTCCATTTTCATGCAGATAGCGGTGTATGTATTTCCATCTTCAAACAGATAGCGGTGTAGATATTTCCATGTTCATACAGATAGCGGTGTAGATATTTCCATGTTTATACAGATAGTGGTGAAGATGTATGCATGTTTACACTGATAGCGGTGTGGATATTTCCATGTTCATCCAGAGGGCTGTGTAGATATATCCATGTTCATACAGATAGCGGTGTAGATATTTCCATGTTCATACAGATAGCGCTGTAGATATTTCCATGTTCATACAGATAGCGGTGTAGATATTTCCATGTTCATACAGATAGCGGTGCTGATATTTCCATGTTTATACAGATAGCGGTGTAGATATTTCCATGTTTATACAGATAGCGGTGTAGATATTTCCATGTTTATACATATAGCGGTGTAGATATCTCCATCTTAATACAGATGGTGGTGTAGATATTTATATGTTCATACAGATTGCGGTGCAGATATTTCCATGTTCATACAGATGGCGGTGTGGATATTTCCATGTTCATACAGATAGTGGTGTAGTTATTTCCATGTGTAAAGATATAGCTGTGTAGATATTTCCATGTATATGCAGATAGCAGTGTAGATATTTCCATTTTCATGCAGATAGCAGTGTAGATATTTCCATGTTCAAACAGATAGCGGTGTAGATATTTCCATGTTCATACAGATAGCGGTGTAGATATTTCCATGTTCATACAGATAGCGGTGTAGATATTTCCATGTTTATACAGATAGCGGTGAAGATGTATGCATGTTTACACAGATAGCGGTGTAGATATTTCCATGTTCATACAGATAGTGGTGTAGATATTTCCATGTTCCTCCAGATGGCTGTGTAGATATATCCATGTTCATACAGATAGTGGTGTAGATATTTCCATGTTCATACAGATAGCGGTGCTGATATTTCCATGTTTATACAGGCAGCGGTGTAGCTATTTCCATGTTACTACAGATAGTGGTGTAGATATTTCCATGTTCATACGGATAGCGGTGCTGATATTTCCATGTTTATACAGGCAGCGGTGTAGATATTTCCATGTTTATACAGATAGTGGTTTAGATATTTCCTTCTTAATACAGATGGCGGTGTATTTATATGTTCATACAGATGGCGGTGTAGATATTTCCATGTTTATACAGATAGCAGTGTAGATATCTCCATCTTAATACAGATGGCGGTGTAGATAGTTATATGTTCATACAGATGGCGGTGCAGATATTTCCATGTTCATACAGATGGCGGTGTAGTTATTTCCATGTTCATACAGATAGTGGTGTAGTTATTTCCATGTGTAAAGAGATAGCTGTGTAGATATTTAGATGTATATGCAGATAGCAGTGTAGATATTTCCATTTTCATGCAGATAGCGGTGTAGATATTTCCATGTCCAAACAGATAGCTGTGTAGGTATTTCCATGTTCATACAGATAGCGGTGTAGATATTTCCATGTTCATACCGATAGCGGTCCAGATATTTCCATGTTTATATAGATAGTGGTGAAGATGTTTGCATGTTTACACAGATAGCGGTGTAGATATTTCCATGTTCATCCAGATGGCTGTGTAGATATATCCATGTTCATACAGATAGCGGTGTAGATATTTCCATGTTCATACAGATAGCGGTGTAGATATTTCCATGTTCATCCAGATGGCTGTGAAGAAATATCCATGTTCATACAGATAGCGGAGTAGATATTTCCATGTTCATCCACATGGCTGTGTAGATATATCCATGTTCATACAGATGGCGGTGAAGGTATTTCCATGTTCATTCAGATAGCGGTGTAGATATTTCCATGTTTATACAGATAGCGGTGTAGATATTTCCATGTTCAAACAGATAGCGGTGTAGATATTTCCATGTTTATACAGATAGCGGTTAAGATGTATGCATGTTTACACAGATAGCGGTGTAGATATTTCCATGTTCATACAGATGGCTGTGTAGATATATCCATGTTCATACAGATAGCGGTGTAGATATTTCCATGTTCATACAGATAGCGGTGCTGATATTTCCATGTTTATATGGGTAGCGGTGTAGATATTTCCATGTTTATACAGATAGCGGTGTAGATATTTCCAGGTTTATACAGATAGCGGTGTAGGTATCTCCATCTTAATACAGATGGCGGTGCAGATATTTCCATGTTCATCCAGATGGCTGTGTAGATATATCCATGTTCACACAGATGGCGGTGAAGATATTTCCATGTTCATACAGATAGCGGTGTAGTTATTTCCACGTGTAAAGAGATAGCTGTGTAGATATTTCCATGTATATGCAGATAACTGTGTAGATATTTCCATTTTCATGCAGATAGCGGTGTAGATATTTCCATGTTCAAACAGATAGCGGTGTAGATATTTCCATGTTCATACAGATAGCGGTGTAGATATTTCCATGTTTATACAGATAGCGGTGAAGATGTATGCATGTTTACACAGATAGCGGTGTATATATTTCCATGTTCATACAGATAGCTGTGTAGATATTTCAATGTTCATCCAGATGGCTGTGTAGATATATCCATGTTCATACAGATGGCGGTGAAGATTTTTCCATGTTTATAGAGATAGCGGTGTAGATATTTCCATGTTCATACAGATAGCGGTGTAGATATTTCCATGTTCATACAGATAGCGGTGTAGCTATTTCCATGTTCATACAGATAGCGGTGCAGATATTTCCATGATCATCCAGATGGCTGTGTAGATATATCCATGTTCACACAGATGGCGGTGAAGATATTTCCATGTTCATACAGATAGCGGTGTAGATATTTCCATGTTCACACAGATAGCAGTGTAGGTATTTCCATGTTCATACAGATAGAGGGGCTGATATTTCCATGTTCATACAGATAGCGGTGTTGATATTTCCATGTTTATACAGGTAGCGGTGTAGATATTTCCGTATTAATACAGATAGTGGTGTAGATATTTCCATGTTTATACAGATAGCGGTTTAGATATTTCCATGTTTATAAAGATGGCGGTGTAGATATCTACATCTTAATACAGATCGCCGTGTAGATATTTATATGTTCATACAGATGGCGGTGCAGATATTTCCGTGTTCATACAGATGGCGGTGTAGATATTTCCATGTTCATACAGATAGCGGTGTAGTTATTTCCACGTGTAAAGAGATAGCTGTGTAGATATTTCCATGTATATGCAGATAGCTGTGTAGATATTTCCATTTTCATGCAGATAGCGGTGTAGATATTTCCATGTTCAAATAGCGGTGTAGATATTTCCATGTTCATACAGATAGCGGTGTAGATATTTCCATGTTTATACAGATTGCGGTGAAGATGTATGCATATTTACACAGAGAGCGGTGTAGATATTTCCATGTTCATACAGATAGCGGTGTAGATGTTTCCGTGTTCATCCAGATGGCTGTGTAGATATTTCCATGTTCATACAGATAGTGGTGTAGCTATTTTCATGTTCATGGAGATAGCGGTGTAGATATTTCAAAGTTCATAAAGATAGCGGTGCTGATATTTCCATGTTTATACAGGTAGCGGTGTAGATATTTCCATGTTTATACAGATTGCGGTGTAGATATTTCCATGTTTATACAGATAGCGGTGTAGATATCTCCATCTTAATATAGATGGCGGTGTAGATATTTATATGTTCATACAGATGGCGGTGCAGATATTTCCATGTTCATACAGATGGCGGTGTAGATATTTGTATGTTTATAGAGATAGCGCTGTAGTTATTTCCATGTGTAAAGAGATATCTTTGTAGATATTTCCATGTATATGCAGATCGCTGTGTAGAGATTTCCATTTTCATGCAGATAGCGGTGTAGATATTTCCATGTTCAAACAGATAGCGGTGTAGATATTTCCATGTTCATACAGATAGTAGTGTAGATATTTCCATGTTTATATAGATAGCGGTGAAGATGTATGCATGTTTACACAGATAGCGTTGTAGATATTTCCATCTTCATACAGATAGCGGTGTAGATATTTCCATGTTCATCCAGATGGCTGTGTAGATATATCCTTTTCATACAGATGGCGGTGAAGATATTTCCATGTTCATACAGATAGCGGTGTAGTTATTTCCACGTGTAAAGAGATAGCTGTGTAGATATTTCCATGTACATGCAGATAGCAGTGTAGATATTTCCATTTTCATGCAGATAGCGGTTTAGGTATTTCCATGTTCAAACAGATAGCGCTGTAGATATTTCCATGTTCATACAGATAGCGGTGTAGATATTTCCATGGTTATACAGATAGCGGTGAAGGTGTGTGCATGTTTACACAGATGGTGGTGAAGATATTTCCATGTTCATACAGATAGCGGTGTAGATATTTCCATGTTCATACAGATAGCGGTGTAGATATTTCCATGTTCGTACAGATGGCTGTGTAGATATATCCATGTTCATACAGATGGCGGTGTAGATATTTCCATGTTCATACAGATAGCGGTGTAGATATATCCATGTTCATACAGATAGCGGTGTAGATATTTCCATGTTCATACCGATAGCGGTGCTGATATTTCCATGTTTATACAGGTAGCGGTGTAGACATTTCCATGTTTATACAGATACCGGTGTAGATATTTCCATGTTTATACAGATATCGGTGTAGATATTTCCATCTTTATACAGATAGCGGTGTAGATATCTCCTTCTTAATACAGATGGCTTTGTAGATATTTATATGTTCATACAGATGGCGGTGCAGATATTTCCATGTCCATACAGATGGCGGTGTAGATATTTCCATGTTTATAGAGATAGCGGTGTAGTTATTTCCATGTGTAAAGAGATAGCTCTGTAGATATTTTCATGTACAGGCAGATAGCTGTGTAGATATTTCCATTTTCATGCAGACAGCGGTGTAGATATTTCCATGTTCATATAGATATCGGTGCTGATATTTCCATGTTTATACAGGTAGTGGTGTAGATATTTCCATGTATATACAGATAGCGGTGTAGATATTTCCATGTTTATACAGATAGCGGTGTAGATATTTCCATGTTTATACAGATAGCAGTGTAGATATCTCTATCTTAATACAGATGGCGGTGTAGATATTTATATTTTCATACAGATGGCGGTGCAGATATTTCCATGTTCATACAGATGGCGGTGTAGTTATTTCCATGTTCATACAGATAACGGTGTAGTTATTTCCATGTGTAAAGAGATAGCTGTGTCGATATTTAAATGTATATGCAGATAGCAGTGTAGATATTTCCATTTTCATGTAGATAGCAGTGTAGATATCTCCATCTTAATATAGATGGCGGTGTAGATATTTATATGTTCATACAGATGGCATTGCAGATATTTCCATGTTCATACAGATGGCGGTGTAGATATTTGTATGTTTATAGATATAGCGCTGTAGTTATTTCCATGTGTAAAGAGATAGCTTTGTAGATATTTCCATGTATATGCAGATCGCTGTGTAGATATTTCCATTTTCATGCAGATAGCGGTGTAGATATTTCCATGTTCAAACAGATAGCGGTGTAAATATTTTCATTTTCATACAGATAGCAGTGTAGATATTTCCATGTTTAGACAGATAGCGGTGAAGATGTATGCATGTTTACACAGATAGTGGTGTAGATATTTCCATCTTCATACAGATAGCGGTGTAGATATTTCCATGTTCATCCAGATGGCTGTGTAGATATATCCATGTTCATACAGATGGAGGTGAAGATATTTCCATGTTCATACAGATGGCGGTGTAGTTATTTCCATGTGTAAAGAGATAGCTGTGGATATTTCCATGTATATGCAGATAGCTGTGTAGATATTTCCATTTTCATGCAGATAGCGGTTTAGATATTTCCATGTTCCAACAGATAGCGGTGTAGATATTTCCATGTTCATACAGATAGCGGTGTAGATGTTTCCATGTTTATACAGATAGCGGTGAAGGTGTATGCATGTTTACAAAGATAGCGGTGTAGATATTCCCATGTTCATACAGATCACGGTGTAGATTTTTCCATGTTCATCCAGATGGATGTGTAGACATATCCATGTTCATACAGATGGCGGTGAAGATATTTCCATGTTCATACAGATAGCGGTGTAGATATTTCCATGTTCATACAGATAGCGGTGTAGTTATTTCCATGTTCATACAGATGGCTGTGAAAATATATCCATGTTCATACAGATGGCGTTTAAGATATTTCCATGTTCATACAGATAGCGGTGTAGCTATTTCCATGTTCATACAGAGAGCGGTGCTGATATTTCCATGTTTATACAGGTAGCGGTGTAGATATTTCCATGTTTATACTGATAGCGGTGTAGATATTTCCATGTTTATACAGATAGCGGTGTAAATATTTCCATGTTTATACAGATAGCGGTGTAGATATCTCCTTCTTAATGCAGATGGCGGTGTATATATTTATATGTTCATACAGATGGCGGTGCAGATATTTCCATGTTCATAGTGATGGTGGTGTAGATATTTCCATGTTTATAGAGATAGCGGTGTAGTTATTTCCATGTGTAAAGAGATAGCTGCGTGGATATTTCCATGTATATGCAGATACCTGTGTAGATATTTCCATTTTCATGCAGATAGCGGTGTAGATATTTCCATGTTCATGCAGATAGCGGTGCTGATATTTCCATGTTTATACAGGTAGCGGTGTAGATATTTCCATGTTTATACAGATTGCGGTGTAGATATTTCCATGTTTATACAGATAGTGGTGTAGATATTTCCAAGTTTATACAGATAGCGGTGTAGATATCTCCATCTTAATATAGATTGCGGTGTAGATATTTATATGTTCATACAGATGGCGGTGCAGATATTTCCATGTTCATACAGATGGCGGTGTAGATATTTGTATGTTTATAGAGATAGCGCTGTAGTTATTTCCATGTGTAAAGAGATAGCTTTGTAGATATTTCCATGTATATGCAGATCGCTGTGTAGATATTTCCATTTTCATGCAGATAGCGGTGTAGATATTTCCATGTTCAGATAGCGGTGTAGATATTTCCATGTTCATACAGATAGCAGTGTAGATATTTCCATGTTTATATAGATAGCGGTGAAGATGTATGCATGTTTACACAGATAGTGTTGTAGATATTTCCATCTTCATACAGATAGCGGTGTAGATATTTCCATGTTCATCCAGATGGCTGTGTAGATATATCCATGTTCATACAGATGGCGGTGAAGATATTTCCATGTTCATACAGATAGCGGTGTAGTTATTTCCACGTGTAAAGAGATAGCTGTGTAGATATTTCCATTTTCATGCAGATAACTGTGTAGATATTTCCATTTTCATGCAGATAGCGGCTTAGATATTTCCATGTTCAAACAGATAGCGGTGTAGATATTTCCATATTCATACAGATAGCGGTGTAGATATTTCCATGGTTATACAGATAGCGGTGAAGGTGTATGCATGTTTACACAGATAGCGGTGTAGATATTTCCATGTTCATACAGGTGGCGGTGTAGATATTTCCATGTTCATCCAGATGGCTGTGTAGCCATATCCATTTTCATACAGATGGCGGTGAAGATATTTCCATGTTCGTACAGATAGCGGTGTAGATATTTCCATGTTCATACAGATAGCGGTGTAGATATTTCCATGTTCATACAGATGGCTGTGTAGATATATCCATGTTCATACAGATGGCGGTAAAGATATTAACATGTTCATACAGATAGCGTTGTAGATATACCCATGTTCATACAGATATCGGTGTAGATATTTCCATGTTCATACCGATAGCGGTGCTGATATTTCCATGTTTATACAGGTAGCGGTGTAGATATTTCCATGTTTATACAGATAGCGGTGTAGATATTTCCATGTTTATGCAGATAGCGGTGTAGATATTTCCATGTTTATACAGATAGCTGTGTAGATATCTCCTTCTTAATACAGATGGCGGTGTAGATATTTATATGTTCATACAGATGGCGGTGCAGATATTTCCATGTTCATACAGATGGCGGTGTAGATATTTCCATGTTTATAGAGATAGCGGTGTAGATATTTCCATGTGTAAAGAGATAGCTGTGTAGATATTTCCATGTATATGCAGATAGCTGTGTAGATATTTCCATTTTCATGCAGACAGCGGTGTAGATATTTCCATGTTCAAACAGATAGCGGTGTTGATATTTCCATGTTCATACAGATCGCGGTGTATGTATTTCCATGTTCATACAGATAGCGGTGTAGATATTTCCATGTTCATACAGATAGCTGTATAGAAATTTCCATGTTCATATAGATAGCGGTGCTGATATTTCCATGTTTATACAGGTAGTGGTGTAGATATTTCCATGTATATACAGATAGCGGTGTAGATATTTCCATGTTTATACAGATAGCGGTGTAGATATTTCCATGTTTATACAGATAGCAGTGTAGATATCTCTATCTTAATACAGATGGCGGTGTAGATATTTATATTTTCATACAGATGGCGGTGCAGATATTTCCATGTTCATACAGATGGCGGTGTAGATATTTCCATGTTCATACAGATAACGGTGTAGTTATTTCCATGTGTAAAGAGATAGCTGTGTAGATATTTAAATGTAAATGCAGATAGCAGTGTAGATATTTCCATTTTGATGTAGATAGCGGTGTAGATATCTCCATCTTAATATAGATGGCGGTGTATATATTTATATGTTCATACAGATGGCATTGCAGATATTTCCATGTTCATACAGATGGCGGTGTAGATATTTGTATGTTTATAGAGATAGCGCTGTAGTTATTTCCATGTGTAAGGAGATAGCTTTGTAGATATTTCCATGTATATGCAGATCGCTGTGTAGATATTTCCATTTTCATGCAGATAGCGTTGTAGATATTTCCATGTTCAAACAGATAGCGGTGTAGATATTTCCATTTTCATACAGATAGCAGTGTAGATATTTCCATGTTTATACAGATAGCGGTGAAGATGTATGCATGTTTACACAGATAGCGGTGTAGATATTTCCATCTTCATACAGAGAGCGGTGTAGATATTTCCATGTTCATCCAGATGGCTGTGTAGATATATCCATGTTCCTACAGATGGCGGTGAAGATATTTCCATGTTCATACAGATAGCGATGTAGTGATTTCCATGTGTAAAGAGATAGCTTTGCAGATATTTCCATGTATATGCAGATAGCTGTGTAGATATTTCCATGTTCATACAGATAGCGGTGTAGATATTTCCATGTTTATACAGATAGCGGTGAAGGTGTTTGCATGTTTACACAGATAGCGGTGTAGATATTCCCATGTTCATACAGATCGCGGTGTAGATTTTGCCATGTTCATCCACATGGATGTGTAGACATATCCATGTTCATACAGATGGCGGTGTAGATATTTCCATGTTTATAGAGATATCGGTGTAGTTATTTCCATGTGTAAAGAGATAGCTTTGTAGATATTTCCATGTATATGCAGATAGCTGTGTAGATATTTCTATTTTCATGCAGATAGCGGTTTAGATATTTCCATGTTCGTACAGATAGCGGTGTAGATATTTCCATGTTTATTCAGATAGCGGTGTATATATCTCCATCTTAATACAGATGGCGGTGTAGATATTTATATGTTCATACAGATGGCGGTGCAGATATTTCCATGTTCATACAGATGGCCGTGTAGATATTTCCATGTTCATACAGATAGCGGTGTAGTTATTTCCATGTGTAAAGAGATAGCTGTGTAGATATTTCCATGTATATGCAGATAGCTGTGTAGATATTTCCATTTTCATGCAGATAGCTGTGTATGTATTTGCATCTTCAAACAGATAGCGGTGTAGATATTTCCATGTTCATACAGACAGCGGTGTAGATATTTCCGTGTTTATACAGATAGCGGTGAAGATGTATGCATGTTTACACAGATAGCGGTGTGGATATTTCCATGTTCATCCAGAGGGCTGTGTAGATATATCCATGTTCATACAGATAGCGGTGTAGATATTTCCATGTTCATACAGATAGTGGTGTAGATATTTACATGTTCATACAGATAGCGGTGTAGATATTTCCATGTTCATACAGATAGCGGTGCTGATATTTCCATGTTTATACAGGTAGCGGTGTAGATATTTCCATGTTGATACAGATAGCAGTGTAGATATTTCCATGTTTATACAGATAGCGGTGTAGATATTTCCATGTTTATACAGATAGCGGTGTAGATATCTCCATCTTAATACAGATGGTGGTGTAGATATTTATATGTTCATACAGATGGCGGTGCAGATATTTCCATGTTCATACAGATGGCGGTGTGGATATTTCCATGTTCACAGATAGCGGTGTAGTTATTTCCATGTGTAAAGATATAGCTGTGTAGATATTTCCATGTATATGCAGAGAGCAGTGTAGATATTTCCATTTTCATGCAGATAGCGGTGTAGATATTTCCATGTTCAAACAGATAGCCGTGTAGATATTTCCATGTTCCTACAGATAGCGGTGTAGATATTTCCATGTTCATACAGATAGCGGTGTAGATATTTCCATGTTTATACAGATAGCGGTGAAGATGTATGCATGTTTACACAGATAGCGGTGTAGATATTTCCATGTTCATACAGATAGTGGTGTAGATATTTCCATGTTCCTCCAGATGGTTGTGTAGATATATCCATGTTCATACAGATAGTGGTGTAGATATTTCCATGTTCATACAGATAGCGGTGCTGATATTTCCATGTTTATACAGGCAGCGGTGTAGATATTTCCATGTTTATACAGATAGCGGTTTAGATATTTCCTTCTTAATACAGAAGGCGGTGTATTTATATGTTCATACAGATGGCGGTGTAGATATTTCCATGCTTATACAGATAGCAGTGTAGATATCTCCATCTTAATACAGATGGCGGTGTATATATTTATATGTTCATACAGATGGCGGTGCAGATATTTCCATGTTCATACAGATGGCGGTGTAGTTATTTCCATGTTCATACAGATAGTGGTGTAGTTATTTCCATGTGTAAAGAGATAGCTGTGTAGATATTTAAATGTATATGCAGATAGCAGTGTAGATATTTCCATTTTCATGCAGATAGCGGTGTAGATATTTCCATGTCCAAACAGATAGCTGTGTAGGTATTTCCATGTTCATACAGATAGCGGTGTAGATATATCCATGTTCATACCGATAGCGGTGCAGATATTTCCATGTTTATACAGATAGTGGTGAAGATGTATGCATGTTTACACAGATAGCGGTGTAGATATTTCCATGTTCATCCAGATGGCTGTGTAGATATATCCATGTTCATACAGATAGCGGTGTAGATATTTCCATGTTCATACAGATAGCGGTGTAGATATTTCCATGTTCATACAGATAGCGGTGTAGCTATTTCCATTTACACACACATAACGGTGTAGCTATTTCCATGTTCCTACAGATAGCAGTGTAGATATTTCCATGTTCATACAGATAGCGGTGTAGATATTTCCATGTTTATACAGATAGCGGTGTAGATATCTCCATCTTAATACAGATGGTGGTGTAGATATTTATATGTTCATACAGATGGCGGTGCAGATATTTCCATGTTCATACAGATGGCGGTGTGGATATTTCCATGTTCATACAGATAGCGGTGTAGTTATTTCCATGTGTAAAGATATAGCTGTGTAGATATTTCCATGTATATGCAGATAGCAGTGTAGATATTTCCATTTTCATGCAGATAGCGGTGTAGATATTTCCATGTTCAAACAGATAGCCGTGTAGATATTTCCATGTTCATACAGATAGCGGTGTAGATATTTCCATGTTCATACAGATAGCGGTGTAGATATTTCCATGTTTATACAGATAGCGGTGAAGATGTATGCATGTTTACACAGATAGCGGTGTAGATATTTCCATGTTCATACAGATAGTGGTGTAGATATTTCCATGTTCCTCCAGATGGTTGTGTAGATATATCCATGTTCATACAGATAGTGGTGTAGATATTTCCATGTTCATACAGATAGCGGTGCTGATATTTCCATGTTTATACAGGCAGCGGTGTAGCTATTTTCATGTTCCTACAGATAGCGGTGTAGATATTTCCATGTTCATACAGATAGCGGTGCTGATATTTCCATGTTTATACAGGCAGCGGTGTAGATATTTCCATGTTTATACAGATAGCGGTTTAGATATTTCCTCCTTAATACAGATGGCGGTGTATTTATATGTTCATACAGATGGCGGTGTAGATATTTCCATGTTTATACAGATAGCAGTGTAGATATCTCCATCTTAATACAGATGGCGGTGTATATATTTATATGTTCATACAGATGGCGGTTCAGATATTTCCATGTTCATACAGATGGCGGTGTAGTTATTTCCATGTTCATACAGATAGTGGTGTAGTTATTTCCATGTGTATAGAGATAGCTGTGTAGATATTTAAATGTATATGCAGATAGCAGTGTAGATATTTCCATTTTCATGCAGATAGCGGTGTAGATATTTCCATGTCCAAACAGATAGCTGTGTAGGTATTTCCATTTTCATACAGATAGCGGTGTAGATATTTCCATGTTCATACCGATAGCGGTGCAGATATTTCCATGTTTATACAGATAGTGGTGAAGATGTATGCATGTTTACACAGATAGCGGTTTAGATATTTCCATGTTCATCCAGATGGCTGTGTAGATATATCCATGTTCATACAGATAGCGGTGTAGATATTTCCATGTTCATACAGATAGCGGTGTAGATATTTCCATGTTCATACAGGTAGCGGTGCTAATATTTCCATGTTTATACAGGTAGCGGTGTAGATATTTCCATGTTTATACAGATAGCAGTGTAGATATTTCCATGTTTATACAGATAGCGGTGTAGATATTTCCATGTTTATACAGATAGCGGTGTAGATATCTCCATCTTAATACAGATGGTGGTGTAGATATTTATATGTTCATACAGATGGCGGTGCAGATATTTCCATGTTCATACAGATAGCGGTGTGGATATTTCCATGTTCATACAGATAGCGGTGTAGTTATTTCTTTGTAAAGATATAGCTGTGTAGATATTTCCATGTATATGCAGATAGCAGTGTAGATATTTCCATTTTCATGCAGATAGCGGTGTAGCTATTTCCATGTTCATACAGATAGCGGTGTAGATATTTCCATGTTCATAGAGATAGCGGTGTAGATATTTCCATGTTCATACAGATAGCGGAGCTGATATTTCCATGTTTATACAGGTAGCGGTGTAGGTATTTCCATGTTTATACAGATAGCGGTGTAGGTATTTCCATGTTTATGCAGATAGCGGTGTAGATATTTCCAAGTTTATACAGATAGCTGTGTAGATATCTCCATCTAAATACAGATGGCGGTGTAGATATTTATATGTTTATACAGATGGCGGTGCAGATATTTCCATGTTCATACAGATGGCGGTGTAGATATTTCCGTGTTTATAGAGATAGCGGTGTAGTTATTTCCATGTGTAAAGTGATAGCTTTGTAGATATTTCCATGTATATGCAGATAGCTGTGTAGATATTTCTATTTTCATGCAGATAGCGGTTTAGATATTTCCATGTTCGTACAGATAGCGGTGTAGATATTTCCATGTTCATACATATAGCGTTGTAGATATTTCCATGTTTGTACAGATAGCGGTGAAGATATATGCATGTTCACACAGATAGCGGTGTAGATATTTCCATGTTCATACAGATAGCGGTGTAGATATTTCAATGTTCGTACAGATAGCGGTTTAGATATTTCCTTCTTAATACAGATGGCGGTGTAGATATTTATATGTTCATACAGATGGTGGTGCAGATATTTCCATGTTCATACAGATGGCGGTGTAGATATTTCCATGTTTATAGATTTAGCGGTGTAGTTATTTCCATGTGTAAAGAGATAGCTGTGTAGATGTTTCCATGTATATGCAGATAGCTTTGTAGATATTTCCATTTTCATGCAGATAGCGGTGTAGATATTTCCATGTTCAAACAGATAGCGGTGTAGATATTTCCATGTTCATACAGATAGCAGTGTAGATATTTCCATGTTTATAGAGATAGCGGTGAAGTTGTATGCATGTTTACACAGATAGCGGTGTAGATATTTCCATGTTCAAACAGATAGCGGTGTAGATATTTCCATGTTCATCCAGATGGCTTTGTAGATATATCCATGTTCCTACACATGGCGGTGAAGATATTTCCATGTTCATACAGATAGCCGTGTAGTTATTTCCATGTGTAAAGGGATAGCTGTGTAGATATTTCCATGTATATGCAGATAGCTGTGTATGTATTTCCATTTTCATGCAGATAGCGGTATAGATATTTCCATGTTCAAACAGATAGCGGTGTAGATATTTCCATGTTCATAGAGATAGCGGTGTAGATACTTCCATGTTCATATAGATGGAGGGGCTGATATTTCCAAGTTCATACAGAGAGCGGTGCTGATATTTCCATGTTTATACAGATAGCGGTGTAGGTATTTCCATGTTTGTACAGATAGCGGTGTAGATATTTCCAAGTTTATACAGATAGCGGTGTAGATATCTCCATCATAATACAGAAGGCGTTGTAGATATTTATATGTTTATACAGGTGAAGGTGCAGATATTTCCATGTTCATACAGATGGCGGTGTAGATATTTCCATGTTTATAGAGATAGCGGTGTAGTTATTTCCATGTGTAAAGAGATAGCTTTGTAGATATTTCCATGTATATGCAGATAGCTGTGAAGATATTTCTATTTTCATGCAGATAGCGGTTTAGATATTTCCATGTTCGTACAGATAGCGGTGTAGATATTTCCATGTTTATTCAGATAGCGGTGTAGATATCTCCATCTTAATACAGATGGCGGTGTAGATATTTATATGTTCATACAGATGGTGGTGCAGATGTTTCCATGTTCATACAGATGGCCGTGTAGATATTTCCATGTTCATACAGATAGCGGTGTAGTTATTTCCATGTGTAAAGAGATAGCTGTGTAGATATTTCCATGTATATGCAGATAGCTGTGTAAATATTTCCATTTTCATGCAGATAGCTGTGTATGTATTTGCATCTTCAAACAGATAGCGGTGTAGATATTTCCATGTTCATACAGACAGCGGTGTAGATATTTCCGTGTTTATACAGATAGCGGTGAAGATGTATGCATGTTTACACAGATAGCGGTGTGGATATTTCCATGTTCATCCAGAGGGCTGTGTAGATATATCCATGTTCATACAGATAGCGGTGTAGATATTTCCATGTTCATACAGATAGCGGTGTAGATATTTACATGTTCATACAGATAGCGGTGTAGATATTTCCATGTTCATACAGATAGCGGTGCTGATATTTCCATGTTTATACAGGTAGCGGTGTAGATATTTCCATGTTTATACAGATAGCAGTGTAGATATTTCCATGTTTATACAGATAGCGGTGTAGATATTTCCATGTTTATACAGATAGCGGTGTAGATATCTCCATCTTAATACATATGGTGGTGTAGATATTTATATGTTCATTCAGATGGCGGTGCAGATATTTCCATGTTCATACAGATGGCGGTGTGGATATTTCCATGTTCATACAGATAGCGGTGTAGTTATTTCCATGTGTAAAGATATAGCTGTGTAGATATTTCCATGTATATGCAGATAGCAGTGTAGATATTTCCATTTTCATGCAGATAGCGGTGTAGATATTTCCATGTTCAAACAGATAGCCGTGTAGATATTTCCATGTTCATACAGATAGCGGTGTAGATATTTCCATGTTCATACAGATAGCGGTGTAGATATTTCCATGTTTATACAGATAGCGGTGAAGATGTATGCATGTTTACACAGATAGCGGTGTAGATATTTCCATGTTCATACAGATAGTGGTGTAGATATTTCCATGTTCCTCCAGATGGTTGTGTAGATATATCCATGTTCATACAGATAGTGGTGTAGATATTTCCATGTTCATACAGATAGCGGTGCTGATATTTCCATGTTTATACAGGCAGCGGTGTAGCTATTTTCATGTTCCTACAGATAGCGGTGTAGATATTTCCATGTTCATACAGATAGCGGTGCTGATATTTCCATGTTTATACAGGCAGCGGTGTAGATATTTCCATGTTTATACAGATAGCGGTTTAGATATTTCCTTCTTAATACAGATGGCGGTGTATTTATATGTTCATACAGATGGCGGTGTAGATATTTCCATGTTTATACAGATAGCAGTGTAGATATCTCCATCTTAATACAAATGGCGGTGTATATATTTATATGTTCATACAGATGGCGGTGCAGATATTTCCATGTTCATACAGATGGCGGTGTAGTTATTTCCATGTTCATACAGATAGTGGTGTAGATATTTCCATGTTCCTCCAGATGGCTGTGTAGATATATCCATGTTCATACAGATGGCGGTGAAGATATTTCCATGTTCATACAGATAGCGGTGTAGTTATTTCCATGTGTAAAGAGATAGCTGTGTAGATATTTCCATGTATATGCAGATAGCTGTGTAGGTATTTCCATTTTCATGCAGACAGCTGTGTGGATATTTCCATTTTCATGCAGATAGCGGTGTATATATTTCCATCTTCAAACAGATAGCGGTGTAGATATTTCCATGTTCATACAGATAGCGGTGTAGATATTTCCATGTTTATACAGATAGCGGTGAAGATGTATGCATGTTTACACAAATAGCGGTGTGGATATTTCCATGTTCATCCAGAGGGCTGTGTCGATATATCCATGTTCATCCAGATGGCTGTGTAGATATATCCATGTTCATACAGATGGCGGTGAAGGTATTTCCATGTTCATACAGATAGCGGTGTAGGTATCTCCATGTTCATACAGATAGCGGTGTAGATATTTCCATGTTCATACAGATAGCGGTTTAGATATTTCCATGTTCAAACAGATAGCGGTGTAGATATTTCCATGTTCATACAGATAGCGGTGTAGATATCTCCATGTTCATACAGATAGCGGTGTAGATATTTCCATGTTCATACAGATAGCGGTTTAGATATTTCCATGTTCAAACAGATAGCGGTGTAGATATTTCCAAGTTCATACAGATAGCGATGTTGATATATCCATGTTTATACAGATTGCGGTGAAGATGTATTCATGTTTACACAGATAGCGGTGTAGATATTTCCATGTTCATGCAGATAGCGGTGTAGATATTTCCATGTTCATCCAGATGGCTGTGTAGATATATCCATGTTCATAGAGATAGCGGTGTAGATATTTCCATGTTCCTACAGATAGTGGTGTAGATATTTCCATGTTCATACAGATAGCAGTGTAGCTATTTCCATGTTCATACAGATAGCGGTGTAGATATTTCCATGTTCATAGAGATAGCGGTGTAGATATTTCCATTTTCATACAGATAACGGTGCTGATATTTCCATGTTTATACAGGTAGCGGTGTAGGTATTTCCATGTTTATACAGATAGCGGTGTAGGTATTTCCATGTTTATACAGATAGCGGTGTAGATATTTCCAAGTTTATACAGATAGCGGTGTAGATATCTCCATCTTAATACAGATGGCGGTGTAGATATTTATATGTTTATACAGATGGCGGTGCAGATATTTCCATGTTCATACAGATGGCGGTGTAGATATTTCCGTGTTTATGGAGATAGCGGTGTAGTTATTTCCATGTGTAAAGAGATAGCTTTGCAGATATTTCCATGTATATGCAGATAGCTGTGTAGATATTTCTATTTTCATGCAGATAGCGGTTTAGATATTTCCATGTTCGTACAGGTAGCGGTGTAGATATTTCCATGTTCATACAGATAGCGTTGTAGATATTTCCATGTTTATACAGATAGCGGTGAAGATGTATGCATGTTTACACAGATAGCGGTGTAGATAATTCCATGTTCATACAGATAGCGGTGTAGATATTTCCATGTTCATACAGATAGCGGTGTAGATATCTCCATCTTAATACAGATGGCGGTGTAGATATTTATATGTTCATCCAGATGGCAATGCAGATATTTCCATGTTCATACAGATGGCGGTGTAGATATTTCCATGTTCATACAGATAGCGGTGTAGATATTTCCATGTGTAAAGAGATAGCTGTGTAGATATTTCCATGTATATGCAGATAGCAGTGTAGATATTTCCATTTTCATGCAGATAGCGGTGTAGATATTTCCATGTTCAAACAGATAGCGGTGTAGATATTTCCATGTTCATACAGATAGCGGTGCAGATATTTCCATGTTCATACAGATAGCGGTGTAGATATTTCCATGTTTATACAGATAGCGGTGAAGATGTATGCATGTTTACACAGATAGCGGTGTAGATATTTCCATGTTCATCCAGATGGCTGTGTAGATATTTCCATGTTCATTCAGATAGCGGTGTAGATATTTCCATGTTCATACAGATAGAGGTGTAGCTATTTCCATGTTCATACAGATAGCGGTGTAGGTATTTCCTTGTTCGTACAGATAGCGGTGTAGATATTTCCATGTTCCTACAGATAGCGGTGCTGATATTTCCATGTTTATACAGGTAGCGGTGTAGAAATTTCCATGTTAATCCTGATAGCGGTTTAGTTATTTCCATGTTTAAACAGATAGCGGTGTAGATATTTCAAGGTTTATACAGATAGCGGTGTAGATATCTCCATCTTAATACAGATGGCGGTGTAGATATTTATATGTTCATACAGATGGCGGTGTAGATATTTCCATGTTCATCCAGATGGCTCTGTAGATATATCCATGTTCATACAGATAGCGGTGAAGATATTTCCTTGTTCATACAGATAGCGGTGTAGATATTTCCATGTTCATACAGATAGCGGTGTAGATATTCCCATGTTCATACAGATAGCGGTGTAGATACTTCCATGTTCCTCCAGATGGCTGTGTAGATATATCCATGTTCATACAGATGGCGGTGTAGATATCTCCATGTTCATACAGATAGAGGGGCTGATATTTCCATGTTCATACAGATAGCGGTGCTGATATTTCCATGTTTATACAGATAGCGGTGTAGATATTTCCATGTTTATTCAGATAGCGTTGTAGATATCCCCATCTTAATACAGATGGCAGTGTAGATATTTATATGTTCATACAGATGGCGGTGCAGATATTTCCATGTTCATACAGATGGCGGTGTAGATATTTCCATGTTCATACAGATAGCGGTGTAGTTATTTCCATGTGTAAAGAGATAACTGTGTAGATATTTCCATGTGTATGCAGATATCTGTGTAGGTATTTCCATTTTCATGCAGACAGCTGTGTAGATATTTCCATTTTCATGCAGATAGCGGTGTATATATTTCCATCTTCAAACAGATAGCGGTGTAGATATTTCCATGTTCATACAGATAGCGGTGTAGATATTTCCATGTTTATACAGATAGCGGTGAAGATGTATGCATGTTTACACAGATAGCGGTGTAGATATTTCAATGTTCATACAGATAGCGGTGTAGATATTTCCTTCTTAATTCAGATGGCGGTGTAGATATTTATATGTTCATACAGATGGTGGTGCAGATATTTCCATGTTCATACAGATGGCGGTGTAGATATTTCCATGTTTATAGATATAGCGGTGTAGTTATTTCCATGTGTAAAGAGATAGCTGTGTAGATATTTCCATGTGTATGCAGATAGCTTTGTAGATATTTCCATTTTCATGCAGATAGCGGTGTAGATATTTCCATGTTCAAACAGATAGCGGTGTAGATATTTCCATTTTCATACAGATAGCACTGTAGATATTTCCATGTTTATACAGATAGCGGTGAAGATGTATGCATATTTACACAGATAGCGGTGTAGATATTTCCATGTTCATACAGATAGCGGTGTAGATATTTCCATGTTCATCCAGATGGCTGTGTAGATATATCCATGTTCCTACAGATGGTGGTGAAGATATTTCCATGTTCATACAGGTAGCGGTATAGTTATTTCCATGTGTAAAGAGATCGCTGTGTAGATATTTCCATGTATATGCAGATAGCTGAGTATATGTTTCCATTTTCATGCAGATAGCGGTTTAGATATTTCCATATTCAAACAGATAGCGGTGTAGATATTTCCATGTTCATCCAGATGGCTGTGTAGATATATCCATGTTCATACAGAGAGCGGTGTAGATATTTTCATGTTCATTCAGATAGCGGTGTAGATAATTCCATGTTCATACAGATAGCGGTGTAGATATTTCAATGTTCATACAGATAGCGGTTTAGATATTTCCTTCTTAATACAGATGGCGGTGTAGTTATTTATATGTTCTTACAGATGGTGGTGCAGATATTTCCATGTTCATACAGATTGCGGTATAGTTATTTCTATGTGTAAAGAGATAGCTGTGTAGATATTTCCATTTATATGCAGATAGCTGTGTAGATATTTCTATTTTCATGCAGATAGCGGTTTAGATATTTCCATTTTCGTACAGATAGCGGTGTAGATATTTCCATGTTCATACAGATAGCGTTGTAGATATTTCCATGTTTATACAGATAGCGGTGAAGATGTATGCATGTTTACACAGATAGCGGTGTAGATATTTCAATGTTCATACAGATAGCGGTGTAGATATTTCCTTCATAATACAGATGGCGGTGTAGTTATTTATATGTTCATACAGATGGTGGTGCAGATATTTCCATGTTCATACAGATGGCGGTGTAGATATTTCCATGTTTATAGATATAGCGGTGTAGTTATTTCCATGTGTAAAGAGATAGCTGTGTAGATATTTCCATGTATATGCAGATAGCTTTGTAGATATTTCCATTTTCATGCAGATAGCGGTGTAGATATTTCCATGTTCAAACAGATAGCGGTGTAGATATTTCCATGTTCATACAGATAGCACTGTAGATATTTCCATGTTTATACAGATAGCGGTGAAGATGTACGCATGTTTACACAGATAGCGGTGTAGATATTTCCATGTTCATACAGATAGCGGTGTAGATATCTCCATCTTAATACAGATGGCGGTGTAGATATTTATATGTTCATACAGATGGCGGTGCAGATATTTCCATGTTCATACAGATGGCGGTGTAGATATTTCCATGTTCATACAGATAGCGGTGTAGATATTTCCATGTGTAAAGAGATAGCTGTGTAGATATTTCCATGTATATGCAGATAGCAGTGTAGATATTTCCATTTTCATGCAGATAGCGGTGTAGATATTTCCATGTTCAAACAGATGGCGGTGTAGATATTTCCATGTTCATACAGATAGCGGTGCAGATATTTCCATGTTCATACAGATAGCGGTGTAGATATTTCCATGTTTATACAGATAGCGGTGAAGATGTATGCATGTTTACACAGATAGCGGTGTAGATATTTCCATGTTCATCCAGATGGCTGTGTAGATATTTCCATGTTCATTCAGATAGCGGTGTAGATATTTCCATGTTCATACAGATAGAGGTGTAGCTATTTCCATGTTCATACACATAGCGGTGTAGGTATTTCCTTGTTCGTACAGATAGCGGTGTAGATATTTCCATGTTCCTACAGATAGCGGTGCTGATATTTCCATGTTTATACAGGTAGCGGTGTAGAAATTTCCATGTTAATCCTGATAGCGGTTTAGTTTTTTCCATGTTTAAACAGATAGCGGTGTAGATATTTCCAGGTTTATACAGATAGCGGTGTAGATATCTCCATCTTAATACAGATGGCGGTGTAGATATTTATATGTTCATACAGATGGCGGTGTAGATATTTCCATGTTCATCCAGATGGCTCTGTAGATATATCCATGTTCATACAGATAGCGGTGAAGATATTTCCTTGTTCATACAAATAGCGGTGTAGATATTTCCATGTTCATACAGATAGCGGTGTAGATATTCCCATGTTCATACAGATAGCGGTGTAGATACTTCCATGTTCCTCCAGATGGCTGTGTAGATATATCCATGTTCATACAGATGGCGGTGTAGATATCTCCATGTTCATACATATAGAGGGGCTGATATTTCCATGTTCATACAGATAGCGGTGCTGATATTTCCATGTTTATACAGATAGCGGTGTAGATATTTCCATGTTTATTCAGATAGCGTTGTAGATATCTCCTTCTTAATACAGATGGCGGTGTAGATATTTATATGTTCATACAGATGGCGGTGCAGATATTTCCATGTTCATACAGATGGCGGTGTAGATATTTCCATGTTCATACAGATAGCGGTGTAGTTATTTCCATCTGTAAAGAGATAGCTGTGTAGATATTTCCATGTATATGCAGATAGCAGTATAGATATTTCCATTTTCATGCAGATAGCGGTGTAGATATTTCCATGTTCAAACAGATAGCGGTGTAGATATTTCCATGTTCATACAGATAGCGGTGTAGATATTTCCATGTTCATACAGATAGCGGTGTAGATATTTCCATGTTTATACAGATAGCGGTGAAAATCTATGCATGTTTACACAGATAGCGGAGTAGATATTTCCATGTTCATCCAGATGGCTGTGTAGATATTTCCATGTTCATACAGATAGCGGTGTAGCTATTTGCATGCTCATACAGATGGCGGTGCAGATATTTCCATGTTCATACAGATGGCGGTGTAGATATTTCCATGTTCATACAGATAGCGGTGCTGATATTTCCATGTTTATAAGGCAGCGGTTTAGATATTTCAATGTTCATACAGATAGCGGTGTACATTTTTCAATGTTCATACTGATAGCGGTTTAGATATTTCCTTCTTAATACAGGTGGCGGTGTAGATATTTATATGTTCATACAGATGGCGGTGCAGATATTTCCATGTTCATACAGATGGCGGTGTAGATATTTCCATGTTTATTGAGATAGCGGAGTAATTATTTCCATGTTTTAAGAGATAGCTGTGTAGATATTTCCATGTGTATGCAGATAGCTGTGTAGATATTTCCATATTCATGCAGACAGCGGTGTAGATATTTCCATGTTCAAACAGATAGCGGTGTAGGTATTTCCATGTTCGTACTGATAGCGGTGTAGATATTTCCATGTTCATACGGATAGCGGTGTAGATATTTCCATGTTCATACAGATAGCGGTGTAGATAATTCCATGTTCATACAGATAGCTGTGCTGATATTTCCATGTTTATACAGGTAGTGGTGTAGATATTTCCATGTTTATACAGATAGCGGTGTAGATATTTCCATGTTTATACAGATAGCGGTGTAGATATTTCCATGTTTATACAGATAGCAGTGTAGATATCTCCATCTTAATACAGATGGCGGTGTAGATATTTATATGTTCATACAGATGGCGGTGCAGATATTTCCATGTTCATACAGATGGCGGTGTAGATATTTCCATGTTTATAGATATAGCGGTGTAGTTATTTCCATGTGTAAAGCGATAGCTGTGTAGATATTTCCATGTATATGCAGATAGCTTTGTAGATATTTCCATTTTCATGCAGATACCGGTGTAGATATTTACATGTTCAAACAGATAGCGGTGTAGATATTTCCATGGTCATTCCGATAGCTTTGTAGATATTTCCATGTTCATACAGATAGCGGTGTAGATATTTCCATGTTCATACAGATATCGGTGCTGATATTTCCATGTTTATACAGGTAGCAGTGTAGATATTTCCATGTTTATACAGATAGCGGTGTAGATATTTCCATGTTTATACAGATAGCGGTGTAGATATTTCCATGTTTATTCAGATAGCGGTGCACATATCTCCATCTTAATACAGACGGCGGTGCAGATATTTATATGTTCATACAGATGGCGGTGCAGATATTTCCATGTTCATACAGATGGCGGTGTAGATATTTCCATGTTCATACTGATAGCGGTGTAGTTATTTCCATGTGTAAAGAGATAGCTGTGTAGATATTTCCATTTTCATGCAGATAGCGGTGTATATATTTCCATCTTCAAACAGATAGCGGTGTAGATATTTCCATGTTCATACAGATAGCAATGTACATATTTCCATGTTTATACAGATAGCGGTGAAGATGTATGCATGTTCACACAGATAGCGGTGTGGATATTTCCATGTTCATCCAGAGGGCTGTGTAGATATATCCATGTTCATACAGATAGCGGTGTAGATATTTCCATGTTCATACTGATAGCGGTGTAGACATTTCCATGTTCATACAGATAGCTGTGTAGATATTTCCATGTTCATACAGATAGCGGTGTAGATATTTCCATGTTCATACAGATAGCGGTGCTGATATTTCCATGCTTATATATGTAGCGGTGTAGATATTTCCATGTTTATACAGATAGCGGTGTAGATATTTCCATGTTTATACAGATTGTGGTGTAGATATTTCCATGTTTATTCAGATAGCCGTGTAGATATCTCCGTCTTAATACAGATGGCGGTGTAGATATTTATATGTTCATACATATGGCGATGCAGATATTTCCATGTTCATACAGATGGCGGTGTAGATATTTACATGTTCATACAGATGGCAGTAGAGATATTTCCATGTTCGTACAGATGGCGGTGTAGATATTTCCATGTTCATAGAGATGGCGGTGTAGATATTTCCATGTTTATGCAGATAGCGGTATAGATATTTCCATGTTTATACAGATGGTGGTGTAGATATTTCCATGTTTATTGAGATGGCGGTCTAGATATTTCCATGTTAACAGAGATAGTGGTGTAGTTATTTCCAAGTTTATAGAGACAGCGTTGTAGATATTTCCATGTTTATACAGATAGCTGTGAAGATATTTCCATGTTTATACAGATAGCGGTGTAGATATTTCCATGTTTATACAGATAGCAGTGTATATATTTCCATGTTTATAGAGATAGTGGTGTAGATAATTTCAATTTTATACAGAGAGCAGTGTAGATATTTCCAAGTATATTCAGATAGCGGTGTAGATATTTCCACCTTTATAGAGATGGCGGTGTAGATATTTCCATGTTCATACAGAGGACGGTGTAGATATTTCCATGTTTATAGCGATGGCGGTGTAGATATTTTCATGTTTACACAGATGGCGGTGTAGATATTTCCATGTTTACACGGATAGCGGTGTAGATATTTCCATGTTTATACAGATAGCGGTGCGGATATTTCCATGTTTATTCAGATAGCGGTGCAGTTATTTCCATGTTTATACAGATAGTTGGGCAGATATTTCCATGTTTATACAGATAGCGGTGTGGATATTTCCAGGTTTATGCAGATAGCAGTGTAGATATTTCCATGTTTATACAGATAGCGGTGCAGATATTTCCATGTTTATTCAGATAGCGGTGCAGTTATTTCCATGTTTACACAGATAGTTGGGCAGATATTTCCATGTTTATACAGATAACGGTGTAGATATTTCCATCCTAATACAGATGGCGGTTTAGATATGTCCATGTTCGTACGGATGGCGGTGTAGATATTTCCATGTTCATACAGATGGCGGTGTAGGTATTTCGAAGTTTATAGAGATAGCGCTGTAGTTATTTCCATATTTATAGAGAAATCGGTGTAGATATTTCCATGTATATTCAGATAGCTGTGTAGATATTTCCATGTTTATGCAGATAGCGGTGTAGATATTTCCATGTTGTTCCAGATGCCGGTGTACATTTATCCATGTTCATACAGATGGCAGTGAAGATATTTCCAAGTTCATACAGATGGCGGTGTAGGTATTTCCATGTTCATACAAATGGCGGTGTAGATATTTCCATGTTCATAGAGATGGCGGTGTAGATATTTCCAGGTTCATACAAATGTCGGTGTAGATATTTCCATGTTCATAGAGATGGCGGTGTAGATATGTCCATGTTTATACAGATAGCAGTGTAGTTATTTCCATGTTTATAGAGATACCAGTGTGGATATTTCCATTGATATACAGATAGCTGTGTAGATATTTGCATGTTCATACAGATAGCGGGGTAGATATTTCCATGTTCATACAGATAGCGGTGTAGATATTTCCATGTTCATACAGATAGCGGTGTAGATATTTCCATGTTCATACAGATAGCGGTGTAGATATTTCCATGTTCATACAGATAGCGGTGTAGATATTTCCATGTTCATACAGTTAGCGGTGTAGATATTTCCATGTTCATACAGAGGACGGTGTAGATATTTCCATGTTTATAGGGATGGCGGTGTAGATGTTTCCATGTTTGTACGGATGGCAGTGTAGATATTTCCATGTTCATACAGGTGGCGGTGTAGATATTTCCATGTTTATACAGATAGCAGTGTAGTTATTTCCATGTTAATAGAGATAGCTGTATAGATATTTCCATTGATATACAGATAGCTGTGTAGATATTTCCATGTTCATACAGATGGCGGTGAAGATATTTCCATGTTCATACAGATGGCGGTGTAGATGTTTCCATGTTTGTACGGATGGCAGTGTAGATATTTCCATGTTCATACACGTGGCGTTGTAGATATTTCCATGTTTATACAGATAGCAGTGTAGTTATTTCCATGTTAATAGTGATAGCTGTGTAGATATTTCCATTGATATACAGATAGCTGTGTAGATATTTGCATGTTCATACAGATAGCGGTGTAGATATTTCCATGTTCGTACAGATAGCGTTGTAGATATTTCCATGTTCATACAGATAGCGGTGTAGATATTTCCATGTTCATACAGATAACGGTGTAGATACTTCCATGTTCATACAGACAGCGGTGTATATATTTCCATGTTCATACAGTTAGCGGTGTAGATATTTCCATGTTCTTACAGATGGCGGTGTAGATATTTACATGTTCATACAGATGGCGGTATAGATATTTCCATGTTCGTACAGATGGCGGTGTAGATATTTCCATGTTCATAGAGATGGCGGTGTAGATATTTCCATGTTTATGAAGATAGCGGTATAGATATTTCCATGTTTATACAGATGGTGGTGTAGATGTTTCCATGTATATAGAGATGGCGGTCTAGATATTTCCATGTTTACAGAGTTAGTGGTGTAGTTATTTCCAAGTTTATAGTGACAGCGTTGTAGATATTTCCATGTTTATACAGATAGCGGTGTAGATATTTCCATGTTTATACAGATAGCAGTGTAGATATTTCCATGTTTATAGAGATAGTGGTGTAGATAATTTCAATTTTATACAGAGAGCAGTGTAGATATTTCCAAGTTCATACAGATAGCGGTGTAGATATTTCCACTTTTATAGAGATGGCGGTGTAGATATTTCCATGTTTACACAGATAGCGGTGTGGATATTTCCATATTTATGCAGATAGCAGTGTAGATATTTCCATGTTTATACAGATAGCGGTGTGGATATTTCCATGTTTATACAGATAGTTGGGCAGATATTTCCATGTTTATACAGATGGCGGTGTAGATATTTCCATCTTAATACAGATGGCGGTGTAGATATGTCCATGTTTGTACAGATGGCGGTGTAGATATTTCCATGTTCATACAGATGGCGGTGTAGATATTTCGAAGTTTATACAGATAGCGCTTTAGTTATTTCCATATTTATAGAGAAATCTGTGTAGATATTTCCATGTATATTCAGATTGCGGTGTAGATATTTCCATGTTCATCCAGATGCCGGTGTACATATATCCATGTTCATACAGATGGCGGTGAAGATATTTCCATGTTTATACAGATGGTGGTGTAGATATTTCCATGTTCATACAAATGGCGGTGTAGATATTTCCATGTTCATAGAGATGGCGGTGTAGATAATTCCATGTTCATACAAATGGCGGTGTAGTTATTTCCATGTTCATAGAGATGGCGGTGTAGATATTTCCATATTTATACAGATAGCAGTGTAGTTATTTCCATGTTTATAGGGATAGCAGTGTAGATATTTTCATTGATATACAGATAGCTGTGTAGATATTTGCATGTTCATACAGATAGCGGTCTAGATATTTCCATGTTCATACAGATAGCGATGTAGATATTTGCATGTTCATACAGATAGCGGTGTAGATATTTCCATGTTCATACAGATATCGGTGTAGATATTTCCACGTTCATACAGATAGCGGTGTAGATATTTCCATGTTTATACAGATAGCGGTGTAGATATTTCCATGTTCATACCAATAGCGGTGTAGATATTTCCATGTTCATACAGTTAGCGGTGTAGATATTTCCATCTTCATACAGATGGCGGTGTAGATATTTCCATGTTCATACATTTAGCGGTGTAGATATTTCCATGTTCATACAGATGGCGGTGAAGATATTTCCATGTTCATTCAAATGGCGGTGTAGATGTTTCCATGTTTGTACGGATGGCAGTGTAGATATTTCCATGTTCATACAGGTGGCGGTGTAGATATTTCCATGTTTATACAGATAGCAGTGTAGTTATTTCCATGTTAATAGAGATAGCTGTGTAGATATTTCCATTGATATACAGATAGCTGTGTAGATATTTCCATGTTCATACAGATGGCGGTGAAGATATTTCCATGTTCATACAGATGGCGGTGTAGATGTTTCCATGTTTGTACGGATGGCAGTGTAGATATTTCCATGTTCATACAGGTGGCGTTGTAGATATTTCCATGTTTATACAGATAGCAGTGTAGTTATTTCCATGTTAATAGTGATAGCTGTGTAGATATTTTCATTGATATACAGATAGCTGTGTAGATATTTGCATGTTCATACAGATAGCGGTGTAGATATTTCCATGTTCGTACAGATAGCGTTGTAGATATTTCCATGTTCATACAGATAGCGGTGTAGATATTTCCATGTTCATACAGATAACGGTGTAGATACTTCCATGTTCATACAGACAGCGGTGTATATATTTCCATGTTCATACAGTTAGCGGTGTAGATATTTCCATGTTCTTACAGATGGCGGTGTAGATATTTACATGTTCATACAGATGGCGGTATAGATATTTCCATGTTCGTACAGATGGCGGTGTAGATATTTCCATGTTCATAGAGATGGCGGTGTAGATATTTCCATGTTTATGAAGATAGCGGTATAGATATTTCCATGTTTATACAGATGGTGGTGTAGATATTTCCATATTTATACAGATAGCAGTGTAGTTATTTCCATGTTTATAGAGATAGCAGTGTAGATATTTCCATTGATATACAGATAGCTGTGTAGGTATTTGCATGTTCATACAGATAGCGGTATAGATATTTCCATGTTTATACAGATGGTGGTGTAGATATTTCCATGTTTATAGAGATGGAGGTCTAGATATTTCCATGTTTACAGAGATAGTGGTGTAGTTATTTCCAAGTTTATAGAGACAGCGTTGTAGATATTTCCATGTTTATACAGATAGCTGTGAAGATATTTCCATGTTTATACAGATAGCGGTGTAGATATTTCCATGTTTATACAGATAGCAGTGTAGATATTTCCATGTTTATAGAGATAGTGGTGTAGATAATTTCAATTTTATACAGAGAGCAGTGTAGATATTTCCATGTTTATAGAGATAGTGGTGTAGATAATTTCAATTTTATACAGAGAGCAGTGTAGTTATTTCCAAGTTCATACAGATAGCGGTGTAGATATTTCCACGTTTATAGAGAAGGCGGTGTAGATATTTCCATGTTCATACAGAGGACGGTGTAGATATTTCCATGTTTATAGGGATGGCGGTGTAGATATTTTCATGTTTACACAGATGGCGGTGTAGATATTTCCATGTTTACACAGATAGCGGTGTAGACATTTCCATGTTTACACAGATAGCGGTGTGGATATTTCCATGTTTATGCAGATAGCAGTGTAGATATTTCCATGTTTATACATATAGCGGTGTGGATATTTCCATGTTTATTCAGATAGCGGTGCGGATATTTCCATGTTTATACAGATAGTTGGGCAGATATTTCCATGTTTATGGAGATAGCGGTGTAGATATTTCCATCTTAATACAGATGGCGGTGTAGATATGTCCATGTTTGTAGAGATGACGGTGTAGATATTTCCATGTTCATACAGATGGTGGTGTAGGTATTTCGAAGCTTATGGAGATAGCGCTGTAGTTATTTCAATATTTATTGAGAAATCTGTGTAGATATTTCCGTGTATATTCAGATAGCTGTGTAGATATTTCCATGTTCATGCAGATTGCGGTGTAGATATTTCCATGTTCATCCAGATGCCGGTGCACATATATCCATGTTCATACAGATGGCGGTGTAGATATTTCCATGTTCATACAGATAACGGTGTAGATATTTCCATGTTCATACAGATAGCGGTGTAGATATTTCCATTTTCATACAGATATCGGTGTAGATATTTCCATGTTCATACAGATAGCGGTGTAGATATTTGCATGTTCATACAGATGGTGGTGAAGATATTTCCATGTTCATACAGATGGCGGTGTAGGTATTTCCATGTTCATACTGATGGCATTGTAGATATTTCCATGTTCTTACAGATAGCCGTGTAGTTATTTCCATGTTCATACAGATAGCGGTGTAGATAATTCCATGTTCATACAGTTAGCTGTGTAGATATTTCCATGTTCATACAGATGGCGGTGTAGATATTTACATGTTCATACAGATGGCGGTGTAGATATTTCCATGTTCATACAGATGGCGTTGTAGATATTTCCATGTTCATACAGACAGCGGTGTAGTTATTTCCAAGTTCATACAGATAGCGGTGTAGATATTTCCATGTTCATACAGATAGCGGTGTAGATATTTCCATGTTCATACAGACAGCGGTGTAGTTATTTCCAAGTTCATACAGATAGCGGTGTAGATATTTCCATGTTCATACAGTTAGCGGTGTAGATATTTCCATGTTCATACAGAGGACGGTGTAGATATTTCCATGTTTATAGGGATGGCGGTGTAGATATTTTCATGTTTACATGGATGGCGGTGTAGATATTTCCATGTTTACACGGATTGCGGTGTAGACCTTTCCCTGTTTACACAGATAGCAGTGTGGATATTTCCAGGTTTATGCAGATAGCAGTGTAGATATTTCCATGTTTATACAGATAGCGGTGCGGATATTTCCATGTTTATTCAGATAGCGGTGCGGTTATTTCCATGTTCATACAGATAGCGGTGTAGATATTTCCATGTTCATACAGATAGCGGTGTAGATATTTCCATGTTCATACAGTTATCGGTGTAGGTATTTCCAAGTTCATATAAATGGCGGTGTAGATATTTACATGTTCATACAGATGGCGGTGTAGATATTTCCATGTTCATACGGATTGCGGTGCAGAGATTTCCATGTTCATACAGATAGCGGTTTAGATATTTCCATGTTCATACAGATAGCGGTGTAGATATTTCCATGTTCATACCGATAGCTGTGTAGACATTTCCATGTTCATACAGTTAGCGGTGTAGATATTTCCATGTTCATACAGATGGCGGTGTAGATATTTACATGTTCATACAGATGGCGGTGTAGATATTTCCATGTTCGTACGGATGGCAGTGTAGATATTTTCATGTTCATACAGGTGGCGGTGCAGATATTTCCATGTTTATACAGATAGCAGTGTAGTTATTTCCATGTTTATAGAGATAGCAGTGTATACATTTCCATTGATAGATAGCTGTGTAGATATTTGCATGGTCACACTGATAGCGGTGTAGATATTTTCATGTTCGTACAGATAGCGGTGTAGGTTTTTCCATGTTCATACAGATAGCGGTGTAGATATTTCCATGTTCATACAGTTAGCGGTGTAGATATTTCCATGTTCATAGAGATGGCGGTGTAGATATTTCCATGTTCATACAAATGGCGGTGTAGATATTTCCATCTTCATAGAGATGGCGGTATATATATTTCCATATTTATACAGATAGCAGTGTAGTTATTTCCATGTTTATAGAGATAGCAGTGTAGATATTTCCATTGATATACAGATAGCTGTGTAGGTATTTGCATGTTCATACAGATAGCGGTATAGATATTTCCATGTTTATTCAGATGGTGGTGTAGATATTTCCATGTTTATAGAGATGGAGGTCTAGATATTTCCATGTTTACAGAGATAGTGGTGTAGTTATTTCCAAGTTTATAGAGACAGCATTGTAGATATTTCCATGTTTATACAGATAGCTGTGAAGATATTTCCATGTTTATACAGATAGCGGTGTAGATATTTCCATGTTTATACAGATAGCAGTGTAGATATTTCCATGTTTATAGAGATAGTGGTGTAGATAATTTCAATTTTATACAGAGAGCAGTGTAGATATTTCCATGTTTATAGAGATAGTGGTGTAGATAATTTCAATTTTATACAGAGAGCAGTGTAGTTATTTCCAAGTTCATACAGATAGCGGTGTAGATATTTCCACGTTTATAGAGATGGCGGTGTAGATATTTCCATGTTCATACAGAGGACGGTGTAGATATTTCCATGTTTATAGGGATGGCGGTGTAGATATTTTCATGTTTACACAGATGGCGGTGTAGATATTTCCATGTTTACACAGATAGCGGTGTAGACATTTCCATGTTTACACAGATAGCGGTGTGGATATTTCCATGTTTATGCAGATAGCAGTGTAGATATTTCCATGTTTATACATATAGCGGTGTGGATATTTCCATGTTTATTCAGATAGCGGTGCAGATATTTCCATGTTTATACAGATAGTTGGGCAGATATTTCCATGTTTATGGAGATAGCGGTGTAGATATTTCCATCTTAATACAGATGGCGGTGTAGATATGTCCATGTTTGTACAGATGGCGGTGTAGATATTTCCATGTTCATACAGATGGCGGTGTAGGTATTTCGAAGCTTTTGGAGATAGCGCTGTAGTTATTTCAATATTTATTGAGACATCTGTGTAGATATTTCCGTGTATATTCAGATAGCTGTGTAGATATTTCCATGTTCATGCAGATTGCGGTGTAGATATTTCCATGTTCATCCAGATGCCGGTGTACATATATCCATGTTCGTACAGATGGCGGTGAAGATATTTCCATGTTCATACAGATGGTGGTGTATATATTTCCATGTTCATACAAATCGCGGTGTAGATATTTCCATGTTCATAGAGATGGCGGTGTAGATATTTCCATGTTCATACAAATGGCGGTGTAGATATTTCCATGTTCATAGAGATGGCGGTGTAGATATTTCCATGTTTATACAGATAGCAGTGAAGTTATTTCCATGTTTATAGAGATACCAGTGTGGATATTTCCATTGATATACAGATAGCTGTGTAGATATTTGCATGTTCATACAGATAGCGGTGTAGATATTTCCATGTTCATACAGATAGCGGTGTAGATATTTCCATGTTCATACAGATAGCGGTGTAGATATTTCCATGTTCATACAGATAGCGGTGTAGATATTTCCATGTTCATACAGATAACGGAGTAGATATTTCCATGTTCATACAGTTAGCGGTGTAGGTATTTCCATGTTCATACAGATGGCGGTGTAGATATTTACATGTTCATAGAGATGGCGGTGTAGATATTTCCATGTTCATACAGATTGCGGTGTAGAGATTTCCATGTTCATACAGATAGCAGTGTAGATATTTCATGTTCATACAGATAGCGGTGTAGATATTTCCATGTTCATACAGATGGCGGTGTAGATATTTACATGTTCATACAGATGGCGGTGTAGATATTTCCATGTTCGTACGGATGGCAGTGTAGATATTTTCATGTTCATACAGGTGGCGGTGCAGATATTTCCATGTTTATACAGATAGCAGTGTAGTTATTTCCATGTTTATAGAGATAGCAGTGTATACATTTCCATTGATATACAGATAGCTGTGTAGATATTTGCATGGTCACACTGATAGCGGTGTACATATTTCCATGTTCGTACAGATAGCGGTGTAGATATTTCCATGTTCATACAGATAGCGGTGTAGATATTTCCATGTTCATACAGATAACGGTGTAGATATTTCCATGTTCATACAGATAGCGGTGTAGATATTTCCATGTTCATACAGTTAGCGGTGTAGATATTTCCATGTCCATAGAGATGGCGGTGTAGATATTTCCATGTTCATACAAATGGCGGTGTAGCTGTTTCCATCTTCATAGAGATGGCGGTGTAGATATTTCCATATTTATACAGATAGCAGTGTAGTTATTTCCATGTTTATAGAGATAGCAGTGTAGATATTTCCATTGATATACAGATAGCTGTGTAGGTATTTGCATGTTCATACAGATAGCGGTATAGATATTTCCATGTTTATACAGATCGTGGTGTAGATATTTCCATGTTTATAGAGATGGAGGTCTAGATATTTCCATGTTTACAGAGATAGTGGTGTAGTTATTTCCAAGTTTATAGAGACAGCGTTGTAGATATTTCCATGTTTATACAGATAGCTGTGAAGATATTTCCATGTTTATACAGATAGCGGTGTAGATATTTCCATGTTTATACAGATAGCAGTGTAGGTATTTCCATGTTTATAGAGATAGTGGTGTAGATAATTTCAATTTTATACAGAGAGCAGTGTTGATATTTCCAAGTTCATACAGATAGCGGTGTAGATATTTCCACGTTTATAGAGATGGCGGTGTAGATATTTCCATGTTCATACAGAGGACGGTGTAGATATTTCCATGTTGATAGGGATGGCGGTGTAGATATTTTCATGTTTACACAGATGGCGGTGTAGATATTTCCATGTTTACACAGATAGCGGTGTAGACATTTCCATGTTTACACAGATAGCGGTGTGGATATTTCCATGTTTATGCAGATAGCAGTGTAGATATTTCCATGTTTATACATATAGCGGTGTGGATATTTCCATGTTTATTCAGATAGCGGTGCGGATATTTCCATGTTTATACAGATAGTTGGGCAGATATTTCCATGTTTATGGAGATAGCGGTGTAGATATTTCCATCTTAATACAGATGGCGGTGTAGATATGTCCATGTTTGTACAGATGGCGGTGTAGATATTTCCATGTTCATACAGATGGTGGTGTAGGTATTTCGAGGCTTTTGGAGATAGCGCTGTAGTTATTTCAATATTTATTGAGAAATCTGTGTAGATATTTCCGTGTATATTCAGATAGCTGTGTAGATATTTCCATGTTCATACAGATAGCGGTGTAGATATTTCCATGTTCATACAGATAGCGGTGTAGATATTTCCATGTTCATATAGTTAGCGGTGTAGGTATTTCCATGTTCATACAGATGGCGGTGTAGATAATTACATGTTCATACAGATGGCGGTGTAGATATTTCCATGTTCATACAGATTGCGGTGTAGAGATTTCCATGTTCATACAGATAGCAGTGTAGATATTTCCATGTTCATACAGATAGCGGTGTAGATATTTCCATGTTCATACCAATAGCGTTGTAGACATTTCCATGTTCATACAGTTAGTGGTGTAGATATTTCCATGTTCATACAGATGGCGGTGTAGATATTTACATGTTCATACAGATGGCGGTGTAGTTATTTCCATGTTCGTACGGATGGCAGTGCAGATATTTTCATGTTCATACAGGTGGCGGTGCAGATATTTCCATGTTTATACAGATAGCAGTGTAGTTATTTCCATGTTTATAGAGATAGCAGTGTATACGTTTCCATTGATATACAGATAGCTGTGTAGATATTTGCATGGTCACACTGATAGCGGTGTACATATTTCCATGTTCGTACAGATAGCGGTGTAGATATTTCCATGTTCATACAGATAGCGGTGTAGATATTTCCATGTTCATACAGATAACGGTGTAGAGATTTCCATGTTCATACAGATAGCGGTGTAGATATTTCCATGTTCATACAGTTAGCAGGGTAGATATTTCCATGTTCATAGAGATGGCGGTGTAGATATTTCCATGTTCATACAAATGGCGGTGTAGCTGTTTCCATCTTCATAGAGATGGCGGTGTAGATATTTCCATATTTATACAGATAGCAGTGTAGTTATTTCCATGTTTATAGAGATAGCAGTGTAGATATTTCCATTGATATACAGATAGCTGTGTAGGTATTTGCATGTTCATACAGATAGCGGTATAGATATTTCCATGTTTATACAGATGGTGGTGTAGATATTTCCATGTTTATAGAGATGGAGGTCTAGATATTTCCATGTTTACAGAGATAGTGGTGTAGTTATTTCCAAGTTTATAGAGACAGCTTTGTAGATATTTCCATGTTTATACAGATAGCTGTGAAGATATTTCCATGTTTATACAGATAGCGGTGTAGATATTTCCATGTTTATACAGATAGCAGTGTAGATATTTCCATGTTTATAGAGATACTGGTGTAGATAATTTCAATTTTATACAGAGAGCAGTGTTGATATTTCCAAGTTCATACAGATAGCGGTGTAGATATTTCCACATTTATAGAGATGGCGGTGTAGATATTTCCATGTTCATACAGAGGACGGTGTAGATATTTCCATGTTTATAGGGATGGCGGTGTAGATATTTTCATGTTTACACAGATGGCGGTGTAGATATTTCCAAGTTTACACGGATAGCGGTGTAGACATTTCCATGTTTACACAGATAGCGGTGTGGATATCTCCAGGTTTATGCAGATAGCAGTGTAGATATTTCCATGTTTTTTCAGATAGCGGTGCGGTTATTTCCATGTTTATACAGATAGTTGGGCAGATATTTCCATTTTTATACAGATAGCGGTGTAGATATTTCCATCTTAATGCAGATGGCGGTTTAGATATGTCCATGTTCGTACAGATGGCGGTGTAGATATTTCCATGTTCATACAGATGGCGGTGTAGGTATTTCGAAGTTTATAGAGATAGCGCTGTAATTTCCATATTTATAGAGAAATCGGTGTAGATATTTCCATGTATATTCAGATAGCTGTGTAGATATTTCCATGTTCATGCAGATTGCGGTGTAGATATTTCCATGTTGATCCAGATGCCGGTGTACATATATCCATGTTCATACAGATGGTGGTGAAGATATTTCCATGTTCATACAGATGGCCGTGTAGGTATTTCCATGTTCATACAAATGGCGGTGTAGATATTTCCATGTTCATAGAGATGGCGGTGTAGATATTTCCAGGTTCATACAAATGGCGGTGTAGATATTTCCATGTTCATAGAGATGGCGGTGTAGATATTTCCATGTTTATACAGATAGCAGTGTAGTTATTTCCATGTTTATAGAGATACCAGTGTGGATATTTCCATTGATATACAGATAGCTGTGTAGATAATTGCATGTTCATACAGATAGCGGTGTAGATATTTCCATGTTCATACAGATAGCGGTGTAGATATTTCCATGTTCATACAGTTAGCGGTGTAGGTATTTCCAAGTTCATACTGATGGCGGTGTAGATATTTCCATGTTCATACAGATGGCGGTGTAGATATTTCCATGTTCATACGGATTGCGGTGCAGAGATTTCCATGTTCATACAGATAGCGGTGTAGATATTTCCATGTTCATACAGATAGCGGTGTAGATATTTCCATGTTCATACCGATAGCAGTGTAGACATTTCCATGTTCATACAGTTAGCGGTGTAGATATTTCCATGTTCATACAGATGGCGGTGTAGATATTTACATGTTCATACAGATGGCGGTGTAGATATTTCCATGTTCGTACGGATGGCAGTGTAGATATTTTCATGTTCATACAGGTGGCGGTGCAGATATTTCCATGTTTATACAGATAGCAGTGTAGTTATTTCCATGTTTATAGAGATAGCAGTGTATACATTTCCATTGATAGATAGCTGTGTAGATATTTGCATGGTCACACTGATAGCGGTGTAGATATTTTCATGTTCGTACAGATAGCGGTGTAGGTTTTTCCATGTTCATACAGATAGCGGTGTAGATATTTCCATGTTCAAACAGATAACGGTGTAGATATTTCCATGTTCATACAGATAGCGGTGTAGATATTTCCATGTTCATACAGTTAGCGGTGTAGATATTTCCATGTTCATAGAGATGGCGGTGTAGATATTTCCATGTTCATACAAATGGCGGTGTAGATATTTCCATCTTCATAGAGATGGCGGTGTAGATATTTCCATATTTATACAGATAGCAGTGTAGTTATTTCCATGTTTATAGAGATAGCAGTGTAGATATTTCCATTGATATACAGATAGCTGTGTAGGTATTTGCATGTTCATACAGATAGCGGTATAGATATTTCCATGTTTATACAGATGGTGGTGTAGATATTTCCATGTTTATAGAGATGGAGGTCTAGATATTTCCATGTTTACAGAGATAGTGGTGTAGTTATTTCCAAGTTTATAGAGACAGCGTTGTAGATATTTCCATGTTTATACAGATAGCTGTGAAGATATTTCCATGTTTATACAGATAGCGGTGTAGATATTTCCATGTTTATACAGATAGCAGTGTAGATATTTCCATGTTTATAGAGATAGTGGTGTAGATAATTTCAATTTTATACAGAGAGCAGTGTTGATATTTCCAAGTTCATACAGATAGCGGTGTAGATATTTCCACGTTTATAGAGATGGCGGTGTAGATATTTCCATGTTCATACAGAGGACGGTGTAGATATTTCCATGTTGATAGGGATGGCGGTGTAGATATTTTCATGTTTACACAGATGGCGGTGTAGATATTTCCATGTTTACACAGATAGCGGTGTAGACATTTCCATGTTTACACAGATAGCGGTGTGGATATTTCCATGTTTATGCAGATAGCAGTGTAGATATTTCCATGTTTATACATATAGCGGTGTGGATATTTCCATGTTTATTCAGATAGCGGTGCGGATATTTCCATGTTTATACAGATAGTTGGGCAGATATTTCCATGTTTATGGAGATAGCGGTGTAGATATTTCCATCTTAATACAGATGGCGGTGTAGATATGTCCATGTTTGTAGAGATGACGGTGTAGATATTTCCATGTTCATACAGATGGTGGTGTAGGTATTTCGAAGCTTATGGAGATAGCGCTGTAGTTATTTCAATATTTATTGAGAAATCTGTGTAGATATTTCCGTGTATATTCAGATAGCTCTGTAGATATTTCCATGTTCATGCAGATTGCGGTGTAGATATTTCCATGTTCATCCAGATGGCGGTGTACATATATCCATGTTCATACAGATGGCGGTGTAGATATTTCCATGTTCATACAGATAACGGTGTAGATATTTCCATGTTCATACAGATAGCGGTGTAGATATTTCCATTTTCATACAGATATCGGTGTAGATATTTCCATGTTCATACAGATAGCGGTGTAGATATTTGCATGTTCATACAGATGGTGGTGAAGATATTTCCATGTTCATACAGATGGCGGTGTAGGTATTTCCATGTTCATACTGATGGCATTGTAGATATTTCCATGTTCTTACAGATAGCCGTGTAGTTATTTCCATGTTCATACAGATAGCGGTGTAGATAATTCCATGTTCATACAGTTAGCTGTGTAGATATTTCCATGTTCATACAGATGGCGGTGTAGATATTTCCATGTTCATACAGATGGCGGTGTAGATATTTCCATGTTCATACAGATGGCGGTGTAGATATTTCCATGTTCATACAGACAGCGGTGTAGTTATTTCCAAGTTCATACAGATAGCGGTGTAGATATTTCCATGTTCATACAGATAGCGGTGTAGATATTTCCATGTTCATACAGACAGCGGTGTAGTTATTTCCAAGTTCATACAGATAGCGGTGTAGATATTTCCATGTTCATACAGTTAGCGGTGTAGATATTTCCATGTTCATACAGAGGACGGTGTAGATATTTCCATGTTTATAGGGATGGCGGTGTAGATATTTTCATGTTTACATGGATGGCGGTGTAGATATTTCCATCTTTACACGGATTGCGGTGTAGACCTTTCCCTGTTTACACAGATAGCAGTGTGGATATTTCCAGGTTTATGCAGATAGCAGTGTAGATATTTCCATGTTTATACAGATAGCGGTGCGGATATTTCCATGTTTATTCAGATAGCGGTGCGGTTATTTCCATGTTCATACAGATAGCGGTGTAGATAATTCCATGTTCATACAGATAGCGGTGTAGATATTTCCATGTTCATACAGTTAGCGGTGTAGGTATTTCCAAGTTCATACAGATGGCGGTGTAGATATTTCCATGTTCATACAGAAGGCGGTGTAGATATTTCCATGTTCATACGGATTGCGGTGCAGAGATTTCCATGTTCATACAGATAGCGGTGTAGATATTTCCATGTTCATACAGATAGCGGTGTAGATATTTCCATGTTCATACCGATAGCGGTGTAGACATTTCCATGTTCATACAGTTAGCGGTGTAGATATTTCCATGTTCATACAGATGGCGGTGTAGATATTTACATGTTCATACAGATGGCGGTGTAGATATTTCCATGTTCGTACGGATGGCAGTGTAGATATTTTCATGTTCATACAGGTGGCGGTGCAGATATTTCCATGTTTATACAGATAGCAGTGTAGTTATTTCCATGTTTATAGAGATAGCAGTGTATACATTTCCATTGATAGATAGCTGTGTAGATATTTGCATGGTCACACTGATAGCGGTGTAGATATTTTCATGTTCGTACAGATAGCGGTGTAGGTTTTTCCATGTTCATACAGATAGCGGTGTAGATATTTCCATGTTCAAACAGATAACGGTGTAGATATTTCCATGTTCATACAGATAGCGGTGTAGATATTTCCATGTTCATACAGTTAGCGGTGTAGATATTTCCATGTTCATAGAGATGGCGGTGTAGATATTTCCATGTTCATACAAATGGCGGTGTAGATATTTCCATCTTCATAGAGATGGCGGTATAAATATTTCCATATTTATACAGATAGCAGTGTAGTTATTTCCATGTTTATAGAGATAGCAGTGTAGATATTTCCATGTTCATACAGATAGCGGTGTAGTTATTTCCATGTTCATACAGATAACGGTGTAGATATTTCCATGTTCATACAGATAGCGGTGTAGATATTTCCATGTTCATACAGTTAGCGGTGTAGATATTTCCATGTCCATAGAGATGGCGGTGTAGATATTTCCATGTTCATACAAATGGCGGTGTAGCTGTTTCCATCTTCATAGAGATGGCGGTGTAGATATTTCCATATTTATACAGATAGCAGTGTAGTTATTTCCATGTTTATAGAGATAGCAGTGTAGATATTTCCATTGATATACAGATAGCTGTGTAGGTATTTGCATGTTGATACAGATAGCGGTATAGATATTTCCATGTTTATACAGATGGTGGTGTAGATATTTCCATGTTTATAGAGATGGAGGTCTAGATATTTCCATGTTTACAGAGATAGTGGTGTAGTTATTTCCAAGTTTATAGAGACAGCGTTGTAGATATTTCCATGTTTATACAGATAGCTGTGAAGATATTTCCATGTTTATACAGATAGCGGTGTAGATATTTCCATGTTTATACAGATAGCAGTGTAGATATTTCCATGTTTATGGAGATAGTGGTGTAGATAATTTCAATTTTATACAGAGAGCAGTGTTGATATTTCCAAGTTCATACAGATAGCGGTGTAGATATTTCCACGTTTATAGAGATGGCGGTGTAGATATTTCCATGTTCATACAGAGGACGGTGTAGATATTTCCATGTTGATGGGGATGGCGGTGTAGATATTTTCATGTTTACACAGATGGCGGTGTAGATATTTCCATGTTTACACAGATAGCGGTGTAGACATTTCCATGTTTACACAGATAGCGGTGTGGATATTTCCATGTTTATGCAGATAGCAGTGTAGATATTTCCATGTTTATACATATAGCGGTGTGGATATTTCCATGTTTATTCAGATAGCGGTGCGGATATTTCCATGTTTATACAGATAGTTGGGCAGATATTTCCATGTTTATGGAGATAGCGGTGTAGATATTTCCATCTTAATACAGATGGCGGTGTAGATATGTCCATGTTTGTACAGATGGCGGTGTAGATATTTCCATGTTCATACAGATGGCGGTGTAGGTATTTCGAGGCTTTTGGAGATAGCGCTGTAGTTATTTCAATATTTATTGAGAAATATGTGTAGATATTTCCGTGTATATTCAGATAGCTGTGTAGATATTTCCATGTTCATGCAGATTGCGGTGAAGATATTTCCATGTTCATCCAGATGCCGGTGTACATATATCCATGTTCATACAGATGGTGGTGAAGATATTTCCATGTTCATACAGATGGTGGTGTATATATTTCCATGTTCATACAAATCGCGGTGTAGATATTTCCATGATCATAGAGATGGCGGTGTAGATATTTCCATGTTCATACAAATGGCGGTGTGGATATTTCCATGTTCATAGAGATGGCGGTGTAGATATTTCCATGGTTATACAGATAGCAGTGTAGTTATTTCCATGTTTATAGAGATACCAATGTGGATATTTCCATTGATATACAGATAGCTGTGTAGTTATTTGCATGTTCATACAGATAGCGTTGTAGATATTTCCATGTTCATACAGATAGCGGTGTAGATATTTCCATGTTCATACAGATAGCGGTGTAGATATTTCCATGTTCATACAGATAGCGGTGTAGATATTTCCATGTTCATACAGATAGCGGTGTAGATATTTCCATGTTCATATAGTTAGCGGTGAAGGTATTTCCATGTTCATACAGATGGCGGTGTAGATATTTACATGTTCATACAGATGGCGGTTTAGATATTTCCATGTTCATACAGATTGCGGTGTAGAGATTTCCATGTTCATACAGATGGCGGTGTAGTTATTTCCATGTTCGTACGGATGGCAGTGTAGATATTTTCATGTTCATACAGGTGGCGGTGCAGATATTTCCATGTTTATACAGATAGCAGTGTAGTTATTTCCATGTTTATAGAGATAGCAGTGTATACGTTTCCATTGGTATACAGATAGCTGTGTAGATATTTGCATGGTCACACTGATAGCGGTGTACATATTTCCATGTTCGTACAGATAGCGGTGTAGATATTTCCATGTTCATACAGATAGCGGTGTAGATATTTCCATGTTCATACAGATAACGGTGTAGAGATTTCCATGTTCATACAGATAGCGGTGTAGGTATTTCCATGTTCATACAGTTAGCAGGGTAGATATTTCCATGTTCATAGAGATGGCGGTGTAGATATTTCCATGTTCATACAAATGGCGGTGTAGCTGTTTCCATCTTCATAGAGATGGCGGTGTAGATATTTCCATATTTATACAGATAGCAGTGTAGTTATTTCCATGTTTATAGAGATAGCAGTGTAGATATTTCCATTGATATACAGATAGCTGTGTAGGTATTTGCATGTTCATACAGATAGCGGTATAGATATTTCCATGTTTATACAGATGGTGGTGTAGATATTTCCATGTTTATAGAGATGGAGGTCTAGATATTTCCATGTTTACAGAGATAGTGGTGTAGTTATTTCCAAGTTTATAGAGACAGCTTTGTAGATATTTCCATGTTTATACAGATAGCTGTGAAGATATTTCCATGTTTATACAGATAGCGGTGTAGATATTTCCATGTTTATACAGATAGCGGTGTAGATATTTCCATGTTTATAGAGATACTGGTGTAGATAATTTCAATTTTATACAGAGAGCAGTGTTGATATTTCCAAGTTCATACAGATAGCGGTGTAGATATTTCCACATTTATAGAGATGGCGGTGTAGATATTTCCATGTTCATACAGAGGACGGTGTAGATATTTCCATGTTTATAGGGATGGCGGTGTAGATATTTTCATGTTTACACAGATGGCGGTGTAGATATTTCCAAGTTTACACGGATAGCGGTGTAGACATTTCCATGTTTACACAGATAGCGGTGTGGATATCTCCAGGTTTATGCAGATAGCAGTGTAGATATTTCCATGTTTATACAGATAGCGGTGCGGATATTTCCATGTTTATTCAGATAGCGGTGCGGTTATTTCCATGTTCATACAGATAGCGGTGTAGATATTTCCATGTTCATACAGATAGCGGTGTAGATATTTCCATGTTCATACAGTTAGCGGTGTAGGTATTTCCAAGTTCATACAGATGGCGGTGTAGATATTTCCATGTTCATACAGATGGCGGTGTAGATATTTCCATGTTCATACGGATTGCGGTGCAGAGATTTCCATGTTCATACAGATAGCGGTGTAGATATTTCCATGTTCATACAGATAGCGGTGTAGATATTTCCATGTTCATACCGATAGCGGTGTAGACATTTCCATGTTCATACAGTTAGCGGTGTAGATATTTCCATGTTCATACAGATGGCGGTGTAGATATTTACATGTTCATACAGATGGCGGTGTAGATATTTCCATGTTCGTACGGATGGTAGTGTAGATATTTTCATGTTCAAACAGGTGGCGGTGCAGATATTTCCATGTTTATACAGATAGCAGTGTAGTTATTTCCATGTTTATAGAGATAGCAGTGTATACATTTCCATTGATAGATAGCTGTGTAGATATTTGCATGGTCACACTGATAGCGGTGTAGATATTTTCATGTTCGTACAGATAGCGGTGTAGGTTTTTCCATGTTCATACAGATAGCGGTGTAGATATTTCCATGTTCAAACAGATAACGGTGTAGATATTTCCATGTTCATACAGATAGCGGTGTAGATATTTCCATGTTCATACAGTTAGCGGTGTAGATATTTCCATGTTCATAGAGATGGCGGTGTAGATATTTCCATGTTCATACAAATGGCGGTGTAGATATTTCCATCTTCATAGAGATGGCGGTATAAATATTTCCATATTTATACAGATAGCAGTGTAGTTATTTCCATGTTTATAGAGATAGCAGTGTAGATATTTCCATTGATATACAGATAGCTGTGTAGGTATTTGCATGTTCATACAGATAGCGGTATAGATATTTCCTTGTTTATTCAGATGTTGGTGTAGATATTTCCATGTTTATAGAGATGGAGGTCTAGATATTTCCATGTTTACAGAGATAGTGGTGTAGTTATTTCCAAGTTTATAGAGACAGCGTTGTAGATATTTCCATGTTTATACAGATAGCTGTGAAGATATTTCCATGTTTATACAGATAGCGGTGTAGATATTTCCATGTTTATACAGATAGCAGTGTAGATATTTCCATGTTTATAGAGATACTGGTGTAGATAATTTCAATTTTATACAGAGAGCAGTGTAGATATTTCCATTTTTATAGAGATAGTGGTGTAGATAATTTCAATTTTATACAGAGAGCAGTGTAGTTATTTCCAAGTTCATACAGATAGCGGTGTAGATATTTCCACGTTTATAGAGATGGCGGTGTAGATATTTCCATGTTCATACAGAGGACGGTGTAGATATTTCCATGTTTATAGGGATGGCGGTGTAGATATTTTCATGTTTACACAGATGGCGGTGTAGATATTTCCATGTTTACACAGATAGCGGTGTAGACATTTCCATGTTTACACAGATAGCGGTGTGGATATTTCCATGTTTATGCAGATAGCAGTGTAGATATTTCCATGTTTATACATATAGCGGTGTGGATATTTCCATGTTTATTCAGATAGCGGTGCGGATATTTCCATGTTTATACAGATAGTTGGGCAGATATTTCCATGTTTATGGAGATAGCGGTGTAGATATTTCCATCTTAATACAGATGGCGGTGTTGATATGTCCATGTTTGTACAGATGGCGGTGTAGATATTTCCATGTTCATACAGATGGCGGTGTAGGTATTTTGAAGCTTTTGGAGATAGCGCTGTTGTTATTTCAATATTTATTGAGACATCTGTGTAGATATTTCCGTGTATATTCAGATAGCTGTGTAGATATTTCCATGTTCATGCAGATTGCGGTGTAGATATTTCCATGTTCATCCAGATGCCGGTGTACATATATCCATGTTCGTACAGATGGCGGTGAAGATATTTCCATGTTCATACAGATGGTGGTGTATATATTTCCATGTTCATACAAATCGCGGTGTAGATATTTCCATGTTCATAGAGATGGCGGTGTAGATATTTCCATGTTCATACAAATGGCGGTGTAGATATTTCCATGTTCATAGAGATGGCGGTGTAGATATTTCCATGTTTATACAGATAGCAGTGAAGTTATTTCCATGTTTATAGAGATACCAGTGTGGATATTTCCATTGATATACAGATAGCTGTGTAGATATTTGCATGTTCATACAGATAGCGGTGTAGATATTTCCATGTTCATACAGATAGCGGTGTAGATATTTCCATGTTCATACAGATAGCGGTGTAGATATTTCCATGTTCATACAGATAGCGGTGTAGATATTTCCATGTTCATACAGATAACGGTGTAGATATTTCCATGTTCATACAGTTAGCGGTGTAGGTATTTCCATGTTCATACAGATGGCGGTGTAGATATTTACATGTTCATACAGATGGCGGTGTAGATATTTCCATGTTCATACAGATTGCGGTGTAGAGATTTCCATGTTCATACAGATAGCAGTGTAGATATTTCATGTTCATACAGATAGCGGTGTAGATATTTCCATGTTCATACAGATGGCCGTGTAGATATCTCCATGTTCATACAGATAGAGGGGCTGATATTTCCATGTTCAAACAGATACCGGTGCTGATATTTCCATGTTCATACAGATAACGGTGTAGATATTTCCATGTTTATACAGATAGCAGTGTAGATATTTCCATGTTTATAGAGATAGTGGTGTAGATAATTTCAATTTTATACAGAGAGCAGTGTAGATATTTCCAAGTTCATACAGATAGCGGTGTAGATATTTCCACCTTTATAGAGATGGCGGTGTAGATATTTCCATGTTCATACAGAGGACGGTGTAGATATTTCCATGTTTATAGGGATGGCGGTGTAGATATTTTCATGTTTACACAGATGGCGGTGTAGATAATTCCATGTTTACACGGATAGCGGTGTAGACATTTCCATGTTTACACAGATAGCGGTGTGGATATTTCCAGGTTTTTGCAGATAGCAGTGTAGATATTTCCATGTTTATACAGATAGCGGTGCGGATATTTCCATGTTTATTCAGATAGCGGTGCGGTTATTTCCATGTTTATACAGATAGTTGCGCAGATATTTCCATGTTTATACAGATAGCGGTGTAGATATTTCCATCTTAATACAGATGGCGGTTTAGATATGTCCATGTTCGTACAGATGGCGGTGTAGATATTTCCATGTTCATACAGATGGCGGTGTAGGTATTTCGAAGTTTATAGAGATAGGGCTGTAGTTATTTCCATATTTATAGAGAAATCGGTGTAGATATTTCCATGTATATTCAGATAGCTGTGTAGATATTTCCATGTTCATGCAGATAGCGGTGTAGATATTTCCATGTTCATCCAGATGCCGGTGTACATATATCCATGTTCATACAGATGGCGGTGAAGATATGTCCATGTTCATACAGATGGCGGGGTAGGTATTTCCATGTTCATACAAATGGCGGTGTAGATATTTCAATGTTCATAGAGATGGCGGTGTAGATATTTCCAGGTTCATACAAATGGCGGTGTAGATATTTCCATGTTCATAGAGATGGCGGTGTAGATATTTCCATGTTTATACAGATAGCAGTTAAGTTATTTCCATGTTTATAGAGATACCAGTGTGGATATTTCCATTGATATACAAATAGCTGTGTAGATATTTGCATGTTCATACAGATAGCTGTGTAGATATTTCCATGTTCATACAGATAGCGGTGTAGATATTTCCATGTTCATACAGATAGCGGTGTAGATATTTCCATGTTCATACAGACAGCGGTGTAGATATTTCCATGTTCATACAGATAGCGGTGTAGATATTTCCATGCTCATACAGTTAGCGGTGTAGATATTTCCAAATTCATACAGAGGACGGTGTAGATATTTCCATGTTTATAGGGATGGTGGTGTAGATATTTTCATGTTTACATGGATGGCGGTGTAGATATTTCCATGTTTACACGGATTGCGGTGTAGACCTTTCCCTGTTTACACAGATAGCGGTGTGGATATTTCCAGGTTTATGCAGATAGCAGTGAAGATATTTCCATGTTTATACAGATAGCGGTGCGGATATTTCCATGTTTATTCAGATAGCGGTGCGGTTATTTCCATGTTCATACAGATAGCGGTGTAGATATTTCCATGTTCATACAGATAGCGGTGTAGATATTTCCATGTTCATACAGTTATCGGTGTAGGTATTTCCAAGTTCATACAGATGGCGGTGTAGATATTTACATGTTCATACAGATGGCGGTGTAGATATTTCCATGTTCATACGGATTGCGGTGCAGAGATTTCCATGTTCATACAGATAGCGGTTTAGATATTTCCATGTTCATACAGATAGCGGTGTAGATATTTCCATGTTCATACCGATGGCGGTGTAGACATTTCCATGTTCATACAGTTAGCGGTGTAGATATTTCCATGTTCATACAGATGGCGGTGTAGATATTTCCATGTTCATACAGATGGCGGTGTAGATATTTCCATGTTCGTACGGATGGCAGTGTAGATATTTTCATGTTCATACAGGTGGCGGTGCAGATATTTCCATGTTTATACAGATAGCAGTGTAGTTATTTCCATGTTTATAGAGATAGCAGTGTATACATTTCCATTGATAGATAGCTGTGTAGATATTTGCATGGTCACACTGATAGCGGTGTAGATATTTTCATGTTCGTACAGATAACGATGTAGGTTTTTCCATGTTCATACAGATAGCGGTGTAGATATTTCCATGTTCATACAGATAACGGTGTAGATATTTCCATGTTTATAGGGATGGCGGTGTAGATATTTTCATGTTTACACAGATGGCGGTGTAGATATTTCCATGTTTACACAGATAGCGGTGTAGACATTTCCATGTTTACACAGATAGCGGTGTGGATATTTCCATGTTTATACAGATAGCAGTGTAGATATTTCCATGTTTATACATATAGCGGTGTGGATATTTCCATGTTTATTCAGATAGCGGTGCGGATATTTCCATGTTTATACAGATAGTTGGGCAGATATTTCCATGTTTATGGAGATAGCGGTGTAGATATTTCCATCTTAATACAGATGGCGGTGTTGATATGTCCATGTTTGTACAGATGGCGGTGTAGATATTTCCATGTTCATACAGATGGCGGTGTAGGTATTTCGAAGCTTTTGGAGATAGCGCTGTAGTTATTTCAATATTTATTGAGACATCTGTGTAGATATTTCCGTGTATATTCAGATAGCTGTGTAGATATTTCCATGTTCATGCAGATTGCGGTGTAGATATTTCCATGTTCATCCAGATGCCGGTGTACATATATCCATGTTCGTACAGATGGCGGTGAAGATATTTCCATGTTCATACAGATGGTGGTGTATATATTTCCATGTTCATACAAATCGCGGTGTAGATATTTCCATGTTCATAGAGATGGCGGTGTAGATATTTCCATGTTCATACAAATGGCGGTGTAGATATTTCCATGTTCATAGAGATGGCGGTGTAGATATTTCCATGTTTATACAGATAGCAGTGAAGTTATTTCCATGTTTATAGAGATACCAGTGTGGATATTTCCATTGATATACAGATAGCTGTGTAGATATTTGCATGTTCATACAGATAGCGGTGTAGATATTTCCATGTTCATACAGATAGCGGTGTAGATATTTCCATGTTCATACAGATAGCGGTGTAGGTATTTCCATGTTCATACAGATAGCGGTGTAGATATTTCCATGTTCATACAGATAACGGTGTAGATATTTCCATGTTCATACAGTTAGCGGTGTAGGTATTTCCATGTTCATACAGATGGCGGTGTAGATATTTACATGTTCATACAGATGGCGGTGTAGATATTTCCATGTTCATACAGATTGCGGTGTAGAGATTTCCATGTTCATACAGATAGCAGTGTAGATATTTCATGTTCATACAGATAGCGGTGTAGATATTTCCATGTTCATACAGATGGCCGTGTAGATATCTCCATGTTCATACAGATAGAGGGGCTGATATTTCCATGTTCAAACAGATACCGGTGCTGATATTTCCATGTTCATACAGATAACGGTGTAGATATTTCCATGTTTATACAGATAGCAGTGTAGATATTTCCATGTTTATAGAGATAGTGGTGTAGATAATTTCAATTTTATACAGAGAGCAGTGTAGATATTTCCAAGTTCATACAGATAGCGGTGTAGATATTTCCACCTTTATAGAGATGGCGGTGTAGATATTTCCATGTTCATACAGAGGACGGTGTAGATATTTCCATGTTTATAGGGATGGCGGTGTAGATATTTTCATGTTTACACAGATGGCGGTGTAGATAATTCCATGTTTACACGGATAGCGGTGTAGACATTTCCATGTTTACACAGATAGCGGTGTGGATATTTCCAGGTTTTTGCAGATAGCAGTGTAGATATTTCCATGTTTATACAGATAGCGGTGCGGATATTTCCATGTTTATTCAGATAGCGGTGCGGTTATTTCCATGTTTATACAGATAGTTGCGCAGATATTTCCATGTTTATACAGATAGCGGTGTAGATATTTCCATCTTAATACAGATGGCGGTTTAGATATGTCCATGTTCGTACAGATGGCGGTGTAGATATTTCCATGTTCATACAGATGGCGGTGTAGGTATTTCGAAGTTTATAGAGATAGGGCTGTAGTTATTTCCATATTTATAGAGAAATCGGTGTAGATATTTCCATGTATATTCAGATAGCTGTGTAGATATTTCCATGTTCATGCAGATAGCGGTGTAGATATTTCCATGTTCATCCAGATGCCGGTGTACATATATCCATGTTCATACAGATGGCGGTGAAGATATGTCCATGTTCATACAGATGGCGGGGTAGGTATTTCCATGTTCATACAAATGGCGGTGTAGATATTTCAATGTTCATAGAGATGGCGGTGTAGATATTTCCAGGTTCATACAAATGGCGGTGTAGATATTTCCATGTTCATAGAGATGGCGGTGTAGATATTTCCATGTTTATACAGATAGCAGTTAAGTTATTTCCATGTTTATAGAGATACCAGTGTGGATATTTCCATTGATATACAAATAGCTGTGTAGATATTTGCATGTTCATACAGATAGCTGTGTAGATATTTCCATGTTCATACAGATAGCGGTGTAGATATTTCCATGTTCATACAGATAGCGGTGTAGATATTTCCATGTTCATACAGACAGCGGTGTAGATATTTCCATGTTCATACAGATAGCGGTGTAGATATTTCCATGTTCATACAGTTAGCGGTGTAGATATTTCCAAATTCATACAGAGGACGGTGTAGATATTTCCATGTTTATAGGGATGGCGGTGTAGATATTTTCATGTTTACATGGATGGCGGTGTAGATATTTCCATGTTTACACGGATTGCGGTGTAGACCTTTCCCTGTTTACACAGATAGCGGTGTGGATATTTCCAGGTTTATGCAGATAGCAGTGTAGATATTTCCATGTTTATACAGATAGCGGTGCGGATATTTCCATGTTTATTCAGATAGCGGTGCGGTTATTTCCATGTTCATACAGATAGCGGTGTAGATATTTCCATGTTCATACAGATAGCGGTGTAGATATTTCCATGTTCATACAGTTATCGGTGTAGGTATTTCCAAGTTCATACAGATGGCGGTGTAGATATTTACATGTTCATACAGATGGCGGTGTAGATATTTCCATGTTCATACGGATTGCGGTGCAGAGATTTCCATGTTCATACAGATAGCGGTTTAGATATTTCCATGTTCATACAGATAGCGGTGTAGATATTTCCATGTTCATACCGATGGCGGTGTAGACATTTCCATGTTCATACAGTTAGCGGTGTAGATATTTCCATGTTCATACAGATGGCGGTGTAGATATTTCCATGTTCATACAGATGGCGGTGTAGATATTTCCATGTTCGTACGGATGGCAGTGTAGATATTTTCATGTTCATACAGGTGGCGGTGCAGATATTTCCATGTTTATACAGATAGCAGTGTAGTTATTTCCATGTTTATAGAGATAGCAGTGTATACATTTCCATTGATAGATAGCTGTGTAGATATTTGCATGGTCACACTGATAGCGGTGTAGATATTTTCATGTTCGTACAGATAACGATGTAGGTTTTTCCATGTTCATACAGATAGCGGTGTAGATATTTCCATGTTCATACAGATAACGGTGTAGATATTTCCATGTTCATACAGATAGCGGTGTAGATATTTCCATGTTCATACAGTTAGCGGTGTAGATATTTCCATGTTCATAGAGATGGCGGTGTAGATATTTCCATGTTCATACAAATGGCGGTGTAGATATTTCCATCTTCATAGAGATGGCGGTATATATATTTCCATATTTATACAGATAGCAGTGTAGTTATTTCCATGTTTATAGAGATATATTTCCATGTTTATTCAGATGGTGGTGTAGATATTTCCATGTTTATAGAGATGGAGGTCTAGATATTTCCATGTTTACAGAGATAGTGGTGTAGTTATTTCCAAGTTTATAGAGACAGCGTTGTAGATATTTCCATGTTTATACAGATAGCTGTGAAGATATTTCCATGTTTATACAGATAGCGGTGTAGATATTTCCATGTTTATACAGATAGCAGTGTAGATATTTCCATGTTTATAGAGATAGTGGTGTAGATAATTTCAATTTTATACAGAGAGCAGTGTAGATATTTCCATGTTTATAGAGATAGTGGTGTAGATAATTTCAATTTTATACAGAGAGCAGTGTAGTTATTTCCAAGTTCATACAGATAGCGGTGTAGATATTTCCACGTTTATAGAGATGGCGGTGTAGATATTTCCATGTTCATACAGAGGACGGTGTAGATATTTCCATGTTTATAGGGATGGCGGTGTAGATATTTTCATGTTTACACAGATGGCGGTGTAGATATTTCCATGTTTACACAGATAGCGGTGTAGACATTTCCATGTTTACACAGATAGCAGTGTGGATATTTCCATGTTTATGCAGATAGCAGTGTAGATATTTCCATGTTTATACATATAGCGGTGTGGATATTTCCATGTTTATTCAGATAGCGGTGCAGATATTTCCATGTTTATACAGATAGTTGGGCAGATATTTCCATGTTTATGGAGATAGCGGTGTAGATATTTCCATCTTAATACAGATGGCGGTGTAGATATGTCCATGTTTGTACAGATGGCGGTGTAGATATTTCCATGTTCATACAGATGGCGGTGTAGGTATTTCGAAGCTTTTGGAGATAGCGCTGTAGTTATTTCAATATTTATTGAGACATCTGTGTAGATATTTCCGTGTATATTCAGATAGCTGTGTAGATATTTCCATGTTCATGCAGATTGCGGTGTAGATATTTCCATGTTCATCCAGATGCCGGTGTACATATATCCATGTTCGTACAGATGGCGGTGAAGATATTTCCATGTTCATACAGATGGTGGTGTATATATTTCCATGTTCATACAAATCACGGTGTAGATATTTCCATGTTCATAGAGATGGCGGTGTAGATATTTCCATGTTCATACAAATGGCGGTGTAGATATTTCCATGTTCATAGAGATGGCAGTGTAGATATTTCCATGTTTATACAGATAGCAGTGAAGTTATTTCCATGTTTATAGAGATACCAGTGTGGATATTTCCATTGATATACAGATAGCTGTGTAGATATTTGCATGTTCATACAGATAGCGGTGTAGATATTTCCGTGTTCATACAGATAGCGGTGTGGATATTTCCATGTTCATACAGATAGCGGTGTAGATATTTCCATGTTCATACAGATAGCGGTGTAGATATTTCCATGTTCATACAGATAACGGTGTAGATATTTCCATGTTCATACAGTTAGCGGTGTAGGTATTTCCATGTTCATACAGATGGCGGTGTAGATATTTACATGTTCATACAGATGGCGGTGTAGTTATTTCCATGTTCATACAGATTGCGGTGTAGAGATTTCCATGTTCATACAGATAGCAGTGTAGATATTTCATGTTCATACAGATAGCGGTGTAGATATTTCCATGTTCATACAGATGGCGGTGTAGATATTTACATGTTCATACAGATGGCGGTGTAGATATTTCCATGTTCGTACGGATGGCAGTGTAGATATTTTCATGTTCATACAGGTGGCGGTGCAGATATTTCCATGTTTATACAGATAGCAGTGTAGTTATTTCCATGTTTATAGAGATAGCAGTGTATACATTTCCATTGATATACAGATAGCTGTGTAGATATTTGCATGGTCACACTGATAGCGGTGTACATATTTCCATGTTCGTACAGATAGCGGTGTAGATATTTCCATGTTCATACAGATAGCGGTGTAGATATTTCCATGTTCATACAGATAACGGTGTAGATATTTCCATGTTCATACAGATAGCGGTGTAGATATTTCCATGTTCATACAGTTAGCGGTGTAGATATTTCCATGTCCATAGAGATGGCGGTGTAGATATTTCCATGTTCATACAAATGGCGGTGTAGCTGTTTCCATCTTCATAGAGATGGCGGTGTAGATATTTCCATATTTATACAGATAGCAGTGTAGTTATTTCCATGTTTATAGAGATAGCAGTGTAGATATTTCCATTGATATACAGATAGCTGTGTAGGTATTTGCATGTTCATACAGATAGCGGTATAGATATTTCCATGTTTATACAGATGGTGGTGTAGATATTTCCATGTTTATAGAGATGGAGGTCTAGATATTTCCATGTTTACAGAGATAGTGGTGTAGTTATTTCCAAGTTTATAGAGACAGCGTTGTAGATATTTCCATGTTTATACAGATAGCTGTGAAGATATTTCCATGTTTATACAGATAGCGGTGTAGATATTTCCATGTTTATACAGATAGCAGTGTAGATATTTCCATGTTTATAGAGATAGTGGTGTAGATAATTTCAATTTTATACAGAGAGCAGTGTTGATATTTCCAAGTTCATACAGATAGCGGTGTAGATATTTCCACGTTTATAGAGATGGCGGTGTAGATATTTCCATGTTCATACAGAGGACGGTGTAGATATTTCCATGTTGATAGGGATGGCGGTGTAGATATTTTCATGTTTACACAGATGGCGGTGTAGATATTTCCATGTTTACACAGATAGCGGTGTAGACATTTCCATGTTTACACAGATAGCGGTGTGGATATTTCCATGTTTATGCAGATAGCAGTGTAGATATTTCCATGTTTATACATATAGCGGTGTGGATATTTCCATGTTTATTAAGATAGCGGTGCGGATATTTCCATGTTTATACAGATAGTTGGGCAGATATTTCCATGTTTATGGAGATAGCGGTGTAGATATTTCCATCTTAATACAGATGGCGGTGTAGATATGTCCATGTTTGTACAGATGGCGGTGTAGATATTCCCATGTTCATACAGATGGTGGTGTAGGTATTTCGAGGCTTTTGGAGATAGCGCTGTAGTTATTTCAATATTTATTGAGAAATCTGTGTAGATATTTCCGTGTATATTCAGATAGCTGTGCAGATATTTCCATGTTCATACAGATAGCGGTGTAGATATTTCCATGTTCATACAGATAGCGGTGTAGATATTTCCATATTCATAGAGATGGCGGTGTAGATATTTCCATGTTTATACAGATAGCAGTGTAGTTATTTCCATGTTTATAGGGATAGCAGTGTAGATATTTTCATTGATATACAGATAGCTGTGTAGATATTTGCATGTTCATACAGATAGCGGTGTAGATATTTCCATGTTCATACAGATAGCGGTGTAGATATTTGCATGTTCATACAGATAGCGGTGTAGATATTTCCATGTTCATACAGATAGCGGTGTAGATATTTCCATGTTCATACAGATGGCGGTGTAGGTATTTCCATGTTCATACAGTTAGCGGTGAAGATATTTCCATGTTCGTACAGATGGCGGTGTAGATATTTACATGTTCATACAGAAAACGGTGTAGATATTTCCATGTTTATAGGGATGGCGGTGTAGATATTTTCATGTTTACACAGAAGGCGGTGTAGATATTTCCATGTTTACACGGATAGCGGTGTAGACATTTCCATGTTTACACAGATAGCGGTGTGGATATTTCCAGGTTTATGCAGATAGCAGTGTAGATATTTCCATGTTTATGCAGATAGTGGTGCGGATATTTCCATGTTTATTCAGATAGCGGTGCGGATATTTCCATGTTTATACAGATAGTTGGGCAGATATTTCCATGTTTATACAGATAGCGGTGTAGATGTTTCCAACTTAATACAGATGGCGGTGTAGATATGTCCATGTTCGTACAGATGGCGGTGTAGATATTTCCATGTTCATATAGATGGCGGTGTAGATATTTCGAAGTTTATAGAGATAGCGCTGTAGTTATTTCCATATTTATAGAGAAATCGGTGTAGATATTTCCATGTATATTCAGATAGCTGTATAGATATTTCCATGTTCATGCAGATAGCGGTGTAGATATTTCCATGTTCATCCAGATGCCGGTGTACATATATCCATGTTCATACAGATGATGGTGAAGATATTTCCATGTTCATACAGATGGCGGTGTAGGTATTTCCATGTTCATACAAATGGCGGTGTAGATATTTCCATGTTCATAGAGATGGTGGTGTAGATATTTCCATGTTCATACAAATGGCGGTGTAGATATTTCCATGTTCATAGAGATGGCGGTGTAGATATTTCCATATTTATAGAGATAGCAGTGTAGTTATTTCCATGTTTATGGAGATAGCAGTGTTGATAATTCCATTGATTTACAAATGGGTGTGTAGATATTTGCATGTTCATAGAGATAGCGGTGTAGATATTTCCATGTTCATACAGATAGCGGTGTAGATATTTCCATGTTCATACAGATACCGGTGTAGATATTTCCATGTTCATACAGATAGCGGTGTAGATATTTCCATGTTCATACAGATAGCGGTGTAGATAATTCCATGTTCATACTGTTAGCGGTGTAGATATTTCCATGTTCACACAGACGGCGGTGTAGATATTTACATGTTCATACAGATGGCGGTGTAGATATTTCCATGTTCATACAGATAGCAGTGTAGATATTTCCATGTTCATACAGATAGCGGTGTAGATAATTCCATGTTCATACAGTTAGCTGTGTAGATATTTCCATGTTCATACAGATGGCGGTGTAGGTATTTACATGTTCATACAGATGGCGGTGTAGATATTTCCATGTTAATACAGATAGCAGTGTAGATATTTCCATGTTCATACAGATAGCGGTGTAAATATTTCCATGTTCATACAGATAGCGGTGTAGATATTTCCATGTTCATACAGATGGCGGTGAAGATATTTCCATGTTCATACAGAGGGCGGTGTAGATATTTCCATGTTTGTACGGATGGCAGTGTAGATATTTCCATGTTCATACAGGTGGCGGTGTAGATATTTCCATGTTTATACAGATAGCAGTGTAGTTATTTCCATGTTAATAGAGATAGCTGTGTGGATATTTCCATTGATATACAGATAGCTGTGTAGATATTTGCATGTTCATACAGATAGCGGTGTAGGTATTTCCATGTTCGTACAGATAGCGGTGTAGATATTTCCATGTTCATACAGATAGCGGTGTAGATATTTCCATGATCATACAGATAACGGTTTAGATATTTCCGTGTTCATACAGACAGCGGTGTAGATATTTCCAGGTTCATACAGTTAGCGGTGTAGATATTTCCATGTTCATACAGATGGCGGTGTAGATATTTACATTTTCATACAGATGGCGGTATAGATATTTCCATGTTCGTACAGATGGCGGTGTAGATATTTCCATGTTCATACAGATAGCGGTATAGATATTTCCATATTTATACAGATGGTGGTGTGGATATTTCCATGTATATAGAGATGGCGGTCTAGATATTTCCATGTTTACAGAGATAGTGGTGTAGTTATTTCCAAGTTTGTAGAGACAGCGTTGTAGATATTTCCATGTTTATACAGATAGCGGTGAAGATATTTCCATGTTTATACAGATAGCGGTGTAGATATTTCCATGTTTATACAGATAGCAGTGTAGATTTTTCCATGTTTATAGAGATAGTGGTGTAGATAATTTCAATTTTATACAGAGAGCAGTGTAGATATTTCCAAGTTCATACAGATAGTGGTGTAGATATTTCCAGGTTCATACAAATGGCGGTGTAGATATTTCCATGTTCGTCCAGATAGCGGTGTAGATATTTCCATGTTCATACTGATTGCGGTGTAGATATTTCCATGTTCATACAGATAACGGTGTAGATATTTCCATGTTCATACAGATAGCGGTGTAGATATTTCCATGTTCATAAAGATGGCGGTGTAGATATTTACATGTTCATACAGATGGCGGTATAGATATTTCCATGTTCGTACAGATGGCGGTGTAGATATTTCCATGTTCATAGAGATGGTGGTGTAGATATTTCCATGTTTATGCAGATAGTGGTATAGATATTTCCATGTTTATACAGATGGTGGTGTAGATATTTCCATGTTTATAGAGATGGAGGTCTAGATATTTCCATGTTTACAGAGATAGTGGTGTAGTTATTTCCAAGTTTATAGAGACAGCGTTGTAAATATTTCCATATTTATACAGATAGCTGTGAAGATATTTCCTTGTTTATACAGATAGCGGTGTAGATATTTCCATGTTTATACAGATAGCAATGTAGATATTTCCATGTTTTTAGAGATAGTGGTGTAGATAATTTCAATTTTATACAGAGAGCAGTGTAGATATTTCCAAGTTCATACAGAAAGCGGTGTTGATATTTCCACGTATATAGAGATGGCAGTGTAGATATTTCCATGTTTATAGGGATGGCGGTGTAGATATTTTCATGTTTACACAGATGGCGGTGTAGATATTTCCATGTTTAAACAGATAGCGGTGTAGACATTTCCATGTTTACACAGATAACGGTGTGGATATTTCCATGTTTATGCAGATAGCAGTGTAGATATTTCCATGTTTATACAGATAGCGGTGTAGACATTTCCATGTTTACACAGATAGCGGTGTGGATATTTCCATGTTTATGCAGATAGCAGTGTAGATATTTCCATGTTTATACAGATAGCGGTGCGGATATTTCCATGTTTATACAGATAGTTGGGCAGATATTTCCATGTTTATACAGATAGCGGTGTAGATATTTCCATCTTAATACAGATGGCGGTGTAGATATGTCCATGTTTGTACAGATGGCGGTGTAGATATTTCCATGTTCATACAGATGGCGGTGTAGATATTTTGAAGTTTATAGAGATAGCGCTGTAGTTATTTCCATATTTATAGAGAAATCTGTGTAGATATTTCCATGTATATTCAGATAGCTGTGTAGATATTTCCATGTTCATGCAGATAGCGGTGTAGATATTTCCATGTTCATACAGTTAGCGGTGTAGATACTTCCATGTTCATACAGATGGCGGTGTAGATATTTGCATGTTCTTACAGATAGCGGTGTAGATATTTCCATGTTCGTACAGATAGCGGTGTAGATATTTCCATGTTCATTCAGATAGCGGTGTAGATATTTCCATGATCATACAGATAACGGTTTAGATATTTCCGTGTTCATACAGACAGCGGTGTAGATATTTCCAGGTTCATACAGTTAGCGGTGTAGATATTTCCATGTTCATACAGATGGCGGTGTAGATATTTACATGTTCATACACATGGCGGTATAGATATTTCCATGTTCGTACAGTTGGCGGTGTAGATATTTCCATGTTCATACAGATAGTGGTATAGATATTTCCATATTTATACAGATGGTGGTGTGGATATTTCCATGTATATAGAGATGGCGGTCTAGATATTTCCATGTTTACAGAAATAGTGGTGTAGTTATTTCCAAGTTTATATAGACAGCGTTGTAGATATTTCCATGTTTATACAGATAGCGGTGATGATATTTCCATGTTTATACAGATAGCGGTGTAGGTATTTCCATGTTCATACAAATGGCAGTGTAGATATTTCCATGTTCATAGAGATGGCGGTGTAGATATTTCGAAGTTTATAGAGATAGCGCTGTAGTTATTTCCATAGTTATAGAGAAATCGGTGTAGATATTTCCATGTATATTCAGATAGCTGTGTAGATATTTCCATGTTCATGCAGATAGCGGTGTAGATATTTCCATGTTCATACAGATGGCTGTGTAGATATTTCCATGTTTGTACGGATGGCAGTGTAGATATTTCCATGTTCATACAGGTGGCGGTGTAGATATTTCCATGTTCATAGAGATGGCGGTGTAGATATTTCCAGGTTCATACAAATGGCGGTGTAGATATTTCCATGTTCATAGAGATGGCGGTGTATATATTTCCATGTTTATACAGATAGCAGTGTAGTTATTTCCATGTTTACAGAGATACCAGTGTGGATATTTCCATTGATATACAGATAGCTGTGTAGATATTTGCATGTTCATACAGTTAGCGGTGTAGATATTTACATGTTAATACAGATGGCGGTGTAGATATTTCCATGTTCTACAGATAGCGGTGTTGAGATTTCCAGGTTCATACAGATAGCGGTTTAGATATTTCCATGTTCATACAGATAGCGGTGTAGATATTTCCATGTTCATACCAATAGCGGTGTAGACATTTCCATGTTCATACAGTTAGCGGTGTAGATATTTCCATGTTCATACAGATAGTGGTGTAGATATTTCCATGTTCATACAGATAGCGGTGTAGAAATTTCCATGTTCGTACAGATAGCGGTGTAGATATTTCCATGTTCATACAGATAGCGGTGTAGATAATTCCATGTTCATACAGTTAGCGGTGTAGATAATTCCATGTTCATACAGATGACGGTGTAGATATTTCCATGTTCATACAGATGGCGGTGTAGATATTTCCATGTTCATACAGATAGCGGTGTAGATATTTCCATGTTCCTACAGATAGCGGTGTAGATAATTCCATGTTCATACAGTTAGCTGTGTAGATATTTCCATGTTAACACAGATGGCGGTGTAGATATTTCCATGTTCATACAGATGGCTGTGTAGATATTTCCATGTTTGTACGGATGGCAGTGTAGATATTTCCATGTTCATACAGGTGGCGGTGTAGATATTTCCATGTTTATACAGATAGCAGTGTAGTTATTTCCATGTTAATATAGATAGCTGTGTGGATATTTCCATTGATATACAGATAACTGTGTAGATATGTGCATGCTCATACAAATAGCGGTGTAGATATTTCCATGTTCGTACAGATAGCGGTGTAGATATTTCCATGTTCATACAGATAGCGGTGTAGATATTTCCATGTTCATACAGATAAAGGTGTAGATATTTCCATGTTCATACAGACAGCGGTGTAGATATTTCCATGTTCATACAGTTAGCGGTGTAGATACTTCCATGTTCATACAGATGGCGGTGTAGATATTTACATGTTCATACAGGTGGCGGTATAGATATTTCCATGTTCGTACAGATGGCGGTGTAGATATTTCCATGTTCATAGAGATGGCGGTGCAGATATTTCCCTGTTTATGCAGATAGCGGTATAGATATTTCCATGTTTATACAGATGGTGGTGTAGATATTTCCATGTTTATAGAGATGGAGGTCTAGATATTTCCATGTTTACAGAGATAGTGGTGTAGTTATTTCCAAGTTTATAGAGACAGCGATGTAAATATTTCCATGTTTATACAGATAGCTGTGAAGATATTTCCTTGTTTATACAGATAGCGGTTTAGACATTTCCATGTTTATACAGATAGCAGTGTAGATATTTCCATGTTAATAGAGATTGTGGTGTAGATAATTTCAATTTTATACAGAGAGCAGTGTAGATATTTCCAAGTTCATACAGATAGCGGTGTAGATATTTCCACCTTTATAGAGATGGCGGTGTAGATATTTCCATGTTTATAGGGATGGCGGTGTAGATATTTTCATGTTTACACAGATGGCGGTGTAGATATTTCAATGTTTAAAGAGATAGCGTTGTAGACATTTCCATGTTTACACAGATAGCGGTGTGGATATTTCCATGTTTATGCAGATAGCGGTGTAGATATTTCCATGTTTATGCAGATAGCGGTGCGGATATTTCCATGTGTATACAGATAGTTGGGCAGATATTTCCATGTTTATACCGATAGCGGTGTAGATATTTCCATCTTAATACAGATGGCGGTGTAGATATGTCCATGTTTGTATAGTTGGCGGTGTAGATATTTCCATGTTCATACAGATGGCGGTGTAGATATTTCGAAGTTTATAGAGATAGCGCTGTAGTTATTTCCATATTTATAGAGAAATCTGTGTAGATATTTCCATGTATATTCAGATAGCTGTGTAGATATTTCCATGTATATTGAGATAGCAGTGTTGATATTTCCATGTTAATCCAGATGCTGGTGTACATATATCCATGTTCATACAGATGGCGGTGAAGATATTTCCATGTTCATACAGATGGTGGTGTAGATATTTCCATGTTCATACAAATGGCGCTGTAGATATTTCCATGTTCATAGAGATGGCGGTGTAGATAATTCCATGTTCATACAAATGGCGGTGTAGATATTTCCATGTTCATAGAGATGGCGGTGTAGATATTTCCATATTTATACAGATAGCAGTGTAGTTATTTCCATGTTTATAGGGATAGCAGTGTAGATATTTTCATTGATATACAGATAGCGGTGTAGATATTTGCATGTTCATACAGATAGCGGTGTAGATATTTCCATGTTCATACAGATAGCGGTGTAGATATTTGCATGTTCATACAGATAGCGGTGTAGATATTTCCATGTTCATACAGATAGAGGTGTAGATATTTCCATGTTCATACAGATGGCGGTGTAGATATTTCCATGTTCATACAGTTAGCGGTGAAGATATTTCCATGTTCGTACAGATGGCGGTGTAGATATTTACATGTTCATACAGAAGACGGTGTAGATATTTCCATGTTTATAGGGATGGCGGTGTAGATATTTTCATGTTTACACAGAAGGCGGTGTAGATATTTCCATGTTTACACGGATAGCGGTGTAGACATTTCCATGTTTACACAGATAGCAGTGTAGATATTTCCATGTTTATACAGATAGTGGTGCGGATATTTCCATGTTTATTCAGATAGCGGTGCGGATATTTCCATGTTTATACAGATAGTTGGGCAGATATTTCCATGTTTATACAGATAGCTGTGTAGATATTTCCAACTTAATACAGATGGCGGTGTAGATATGTCCATGTTCGTACAGATGGCGGTGTAGATATTTCCATGTTCATATAGATGGCGGTGTAGATATTTCGAAGTTTATAGAGATAGCGCTGTAGTTATTTCCATATTTATAGAGAAATCGGTGTAGATATTTCCATGTATATTCAGATAGCTGTGTAGATATTTCCATGTTCATGCAGATAGCGGTGTAGATATTTCCATGTTCATCCAGATGCCGGTGTACATATATCCATGTTCATACAGATGGCGGTGAAGATATTTCCATGTTCATACAGATGGCGGTGTAGGTATTTCCATGTTCATACAAATGGCGGTGTAGATATTTCCATGTTCATAGAGATGGTGGTGTAGATATTTCCATGTTCATACAAATGGCGGTGTAGATATTTCCATGTTCATAGAGATGGCGGTGTAGATATTTCCATATTTATAGAGATAGCAGTGTAGTTATTTCCATGTTTATAGAGATAGCAGTGTTGATATTTCCATTGATTTACAGATGGGTGTGTAGATATTTGCATGTTCATAGAGATAGCGGTGTAGATATTTCCATGTTCATACAGATAGCGGTGTAGATAATTCCATGTTCATACTGTTAGCGGTGTAGATATTTCCATGTTCATACAGACGGCGGTGTAGATATTTACATGTTCATACAGATGGCGGTGTAGATATTCCATGTTCATACAGATAGCAGTGTAGATATTTCTATGTTCATACAGATAGCGGTGTAGATAATTCCATGTTCATACAGTTAGCTGTGTAGATATTTCCATGTTCATACAGATGGCGGTTTAGGTATTTACATGTTCATACAGATGGCGGTGTAGATATTTCCATGTTCATACAGATAGCGGTGTAGATATTTCCATGTTCATACAGATAGCGGTGTAGATATTTCCATGTTCATACAGATAGCGGTGTAGATATTTCCATGTTCATACCAATAGCGGTGTAGACATTTCCATGTTCATACATTTAGCGGTGTAGATATTTACATGTTCATACAGATGGCGGTGAAGATATTTCCATGTTCATACAGAGGGCGGTGTAGATATTTCCATGTTTGTACGGATGGCAGTGTAGATATTTCCATGTTCATACAGGTGGCGGTGTAGATATTTCCATGTTTATACAGATAGCAGTGTAGTTATTTCCATGTTAATAGAGATAGCTGTGTGGATATTTCCATTGATATACAGATCGCTGTGTAGATATGTGCATGTTCATACAAATAGCGGTGTAGATATTTCCATGTTTGTACAGATAGCGGTGTAGATATTTCCATGTTCATACAGATAGCGGTGTAGATATTTCCATGTTCATACAGATAAAGGTGTAGATATTTCCATCTTCATACAGTTAGCGGTGTAGATACTTCCATGTTCATAGAGATGGCGGTGTAGATATTTCCATGTTTATACAGATAGCAGTGTAGATATTTCCATGTTTATAGAGATTGTGGTGTAGATAATTTCAATTTTATACAGAGAGCAGTGTAGATATTTCCAAGTTCATACAGATAGCGGTGTAGATATTTCCACGTTTATAGAGATGGCGGTGTAGATATTTCCATGTTCATACAGATGGCGGTGTAGATATTTCCATGTTTATAGGGATGGCGGTGTAGATATTTTCATGTTTACACAGATGGCGGTGTAGATATTTCCATGTTTAAACAGATAGCGGTGTAGACATTTCCATGTTTACACAGATAGCGGTGTGGATATTTCCATGTTTATGCAGATAGCGGTGTAGATATTTCCATGTTTATACAGATAGTGGTGCGGATATTTCCATGTGTATACAGATAGTTGGGCAGATATTTCCATGTTTATACCGATAGCGGTGTAGATATTTCCATCTTAATACAGATGGCGGTGTAGATATGTCCATGTTTGTACAGTTGGCGGTGTAGATATTTCCATGTTCATACAGATGGCGGTGTAGATATTTCGAAGTTTATAGAGATAGCGCTGTAGTTATTTCCATATTTATAGAGAAATCTGTGTTGATATTTCCATCTATATTCAGATAGCTGTGTAGATATTTCCATGTATATTGAGATAGCAGTGTAGATATTTCCATGTTAATCCAGATGCCGGTGTACATATATCCATGTTCATACAGATGGCGGTGAAGATATTTCCATGTTCATACAGATGGTGGTGTAGATATTTCCATGTTCATACAAATGGCGGTGTAGATGTTTCCATGTTCATAGAGATGGCGGTGAAGATAATTCCATGTTCATACAAATGGCGGTGTAGATATTTCCATGTTCATAGAGATGGCGGTGTAGATATTTCCATATTTATACAGATAGCAGTGTAGTTATTTCCATGTTTATAGGGATAGCAGTGTAGATATTTTCATTGATATACAGATAGCTGTGTAGATATTTGCATGTTCATACAGATAGCGGTGTAGATATTTCCATGTTCATACAGATAGCGGTGTAGATATTTGCATGTTCATACAGATAGCGGTGTAGATATTTCCATGTTCATACAGATAGCTGTGAAGATATTTCCATGTTTATAAAGATAGCGGTGTAGATATTTCCATGTTTATACAGATAGCGGTGTAGATATTTCCATGTTTATAGAGATACTGGTGTAGATAATTTCAATTTTATACAGAGAGCAGTGTTGATATTTCCAAGTTCATACAGATAGCGGTGTAGATATTTCCACATTTATAGAGATGGCGGTGTAGATATTTCCATGTTCATACAGAGGACGGTGTAGATATTTCCATGTTTATAGGGATGGCGGTGTAGATATTTTCATGTTTACACAGATGGCGGTGTAGATATTTCCAAGTTTACACGGATAGCGGTGTAGACATTTCCATGTTTACACAGATAGCGGTGTGGATATCTCCAGGTTTATGCAGATAGCAGTGTAGATATTTCCATGTTTTTTCAGATAGCGGTGCGGTTATTTCCATGTTTATACAGATAGTTGGGCAGATATTTCCATTTTTATACAGATAGCGGTGTAGATATTTCCATCTTAATGCAGATGGCGGTTTAGATATGTCCATGTTCGTACAGATGGCGGTGTAGATATTTCCATGTTCATACAGATGGCGGTGTAGGTATTTCGAAGTTTATAGAGATAGCGCTGTAATTTCCATATTTATAGAGAAATCGGTGTAGATATTTCCATGTATATTCAGATAGCTGTGTAGATATTTCCATGTTCATGCAGATTGCGGTGTAGATATTTCCATGTTGATCCAGATGCCGGTGTACATATATCCATGTTCATACAGATGGTGGTGAAGATATTTCCATGTTCATACAGATGGCCGTGTAGGTATTTCCATGTTCATACAAATGGCGGTGTAGATATTTCCATGTTCATAGAGATGGCGGTGTAGATATTTCCAGGTTCATACAAATGGCGGTGTAGATATTTCCATGTTCATAGAGATGGCGGTGTAGATATTTCCATGTTTATACAGATAGCAGTGTAGTTATTTCCATGTTTATAGAGATACCAGTGTGGATATTTCCATTGATATACAGATAGCTGTGTAGATAATTGCATGTTCATACAGATAGCGGTGTAGATATTTCCATGTTCATACAGATAGCGGTGTAGATATTTCCATGTTCATACAGATAGCGGTGTAGATATTTCCATGTTCATACAGATAGCGGTGTAGGTATATCCATGTTCATACAGATAGCGGTGTAGATATTTCCATGTTCATACAGTTAGCGGTGTAGATATTTCCATGTTCATGCAGAGGACGGTGTAGATATTTCCATGTTCATACAGATAGCGGTGTAGATAGTTCCATGTTCATACAGTTAGCGGTGTAGATATTTCCATGTTCTTAGAGATGGCGGTGTGGATATTTCCATGTTCATACAAATGGCGGTGTAGATATTTCCATCTTCATAGAGATGGCGGTGTAGATATTTCCATATTTATACAGATAGCAGTGTAGTTATTTCCATGTTTATAGAGTTAGCAGTGTAGATATTTCCATTGATATACAGATAGCTGTGTAGGTATTTGAATGTTCATACAGATAGCGGTATAGATATTTCCATGTTTATACAGATGGTGGTGTAGATATTTCCATGTATATAGAGATGGAGGTCTAGATATTTCCATGTTTACAGAGATAGTGGTGTAGTTATTTCCAAGTTTATAGAGACAGCTTTGTAGATATTTCCATGTTTATACAGATAGCTGTGAAGATATTTCCATGTTTATACAGATAGCGGTGTAGATATTTCCATGTTTATACAGATAGCAGTGTAGATATTTCCATGTTTATAGAGATAGTGGTGTAGATAATTTCAGTTTTATACAGAGAGCAGTGTAGATATTTCCATGTTTATAGAGATAGTGGTGTAGATAATTTCAATTTTATACAGAGAGCAGTGTAGTTATTTCCAAGTTCATACAGATAGCGGTGTAGATATTTCCACGTTTATAGAGAAGGCGGTGTAGATATTTCCATGTTCATACAGAGGACGGTGTAGATATTTCCATGTTTATAGGGATGGCGGTGTAGATATTTTCATGTTTACACAGATGGCGGTGTAGATATTTCCATGTTTACACAGATAGCGGTGTAGACATTTCTATGTTTACACAGATAGCGGTGTGGATATTTCCATGTTTATGCAGATAGCAGTGTAGATATTTCCATGTTTATACATATAGCGGTGTGGATATTTCCATGTTTATTCAGATAGCGGTGCGGATATTTCCATGTTTATACAGATAGTTGGGCAGATATTTCCATGTTTATGGAGATAGCGGTGTAGATATTTCCATCTTAATACAGATGGCGGTGTAGATATGTCCATGTTTGTAGAGATGACGGTGTAGATATTTCCATGTTCATACAGATGGTGGTGTAGGTATTTCGAAGCTTATGGAGATAGCGCTGTAGTTATTTCAATATTTATTGAGAAATCTATGTAGATATTTCCGTGTATATTCAGATAGCTGTGTAGATATTTCCATGTTCATGCAGATTGCGGTGTAGATATTTCCATGTTCATCCAGATGCCGGTGCACATATATCCATGTTCATACAGATGGCGGTGTAGATATTTCCATGTTCATACAGATAACGGTGTAGATATTTCCATGTTCATACAGATAGCGGTGTAGATATTTCCATTTTCATACAGATATCGGTGTAGATATTTCCATGTTCATACAGATAGCGGTGTAGATATTTGCATGTTCATACAGATGGTGGTGAAGATATTTCCATGTTCATACAGATGGCGGTGTAGGTATTTCCATGTTCATACTGATGGCATTGTAGATATTTCCATGTTCTTACAGATAGCCGTGTAGTTATTTCCATGTTCATACAGATAGCGGTGTAGATAATTCCATGTTCATACAGTTAGCTGTGTAGATATTTCCATGTTCATACAGATGGCGGTGTAGATATTTACATGTTCATACAGATGGCGGTGTAGATATTTCCATGTTCATACAGATGGCGTTGCAGATATTTCCATGTTCATACAGACAGCGGTGTAGTTATTTCCAAGTTCATACAGATAGCGGTGTAGATATTTCCATGTTCATACAGATAGCGGTGTAGATATTTCCATGTTCATACAGACAGCGGTGTAGTTATTTCCAAGTTCATACAGATAGCGGTGTAGATATTTCCATGTTCATACAGTTAGCGGTGTAGATATTTCCATGTTCATACAGAGGACGGTGTAGATATTTCCATGTTTATAGGGATGGCGGTGTAGATATTTTCATGTTTACATGGATGGCGGTGTAGATATTTCCATCTTTACACGGATTGCGGTGTAGACCTTTCCCTGTTTACACAGAGAGCAGTGTGGATATTTCCAGGTTTATGCAGATAGCAGTGTAGATATTTCCATGTTTATACAGATAGCGGTGCGGATATTTCCATGTTTATTCAGATAGCGGTGCGGTTATTTCCATGTTCATACAGATAGCGGTGTAGATATTTCCATGTTCATACAGATAGCGGTGTAGATATTTCCATGTTCATACAGTTAGCGGTGTAGGTATTTCCAAGTTCATACAGATGGCGGTGTAGATATTTCCATGTTCATACAGATGGCGGTGTAGATATTTCCATGTTCATACGGATTGCGGTGCAGAGATTTCCATGTTCATACAGATAGCGGTGTAGATATTTCCATGTTCATACAGATAGCGGTGTAGATATTTCCATGTTCATACCGATAGCGGTGTAGAGATTTCCATGTTCATACAGTTAGCGGTGTAGATATTTCCATGTTCATACAGATGGCGGTGTAGATATTTACATGTTCATACAGATGGCGGTGTAGATATTTCCATGTTCGTACGGATGGTAGTGTAGATATTTTCATGTTCATACAGGTGGCGGTGCAGATATTTCCATGTTTATACAGATAGCAGTGTAGTTATTTCCATGTTTATAGAGATAGCAGTGTATACATTTCCATTGATAGTTAGCTGTGTAGATATTTGCATGGTCACACTGATAGCGGTGTAGATATTTTCATGTTCGTACAGATAGCGGTGTAGGTTTTTCCATGTTCATACAGATAGCGGTGTAGATATTTCCATGTTCAAACAGATAACGGTGTAGATATTTCCATGTTCATACAGATAGCGGTGTAGATATTTCCATGTTCATACAGTTAGCGGTGTAGATATTTCCATGTTCATAGAGATGGCGGTGTAGATATTTCCATGTTCATACAAATGGCGGTGTAGATATTTCCATCTTCATAGAGATGGCGGTATAAATATTTCCATATTTATACAGATAGCAGTGTAGTTATTTCCATGTTTATAGAGATAGCAGTGTAGATATTTCCATTGATATACAGATAGCTGTGTAGGTATTTGCATGTTCATACAGATAGCGGTATAGATATTTCCTTGTTTATTCAGATGTTGGTGTAGATATTTCCATGTTTATAGAGATGGAGGTCTAGATATTTCCATGTTTACAGAGATAGTGGTGTAGTTATTTCCAAGTTTATAGAGACAGCGTTGTAGATATTTCCATGTTTATACAGATAGCTGTGAAGATATTTCCATGTTTATACAGATAGCGGTGTAGATATTTCCATGTTTATACAGATAGCAGTGTAGATATTTCCATGTTTATAGAGATAGTGGTGTAGATAATTTCAATTTTATACAGAGAGCAGTGTAGATATTTCCATTTTTATAGAGATAGTGGTGTAGATAATTTCAATTTTATACAGAGAGCAGTGTAGTTATTTCCAAGTTCATACAGATAGCGGTGTAGATATTTCCACGTTTATAGAGATGGCGGTGTAGATATTTCCATGTTCATACAGAGGACGGTGTAGATATTTCCATGTTTATAGGGATGGCGGTGTAGATATTTTCATGTTTACACAGATGGCGGTGTAGATATTTCCATGTTTACACAGATAGCGGTGTAGACATTTCCATGTTTACACAGATAGCGGTGTGGATATTTCCATGTTTATGCAGATAGCAGTGTAGATATTTCCATGTTTATACATATAGCGGTGTGGATATTTCCATGTTTATTCAGATAGCGGTGCGGATATTTCCATGTTTATACAGATAGTTGGGCAGATATTTCCATGTTTATGGAGATAGCGGTGTAGATATTTCCATCTTAATACAGATGGCGGTGTTGATATGTCCATGTTTGTACAGATGGCGGTGTAGATATTTCCATGTTCATACAGATGGCGGTGTAGGTATTTTGAAGCTTTTGGAGATAGCGCTGTAGTTATTTCAATATTTATTGAGACATCTGTGTAGATATTTCCGTGTATATTCAGATAGCTGTGTAGATATTTCCATGTTCATGCAGATTGCGGTGTAGATATTTCCATGTTCATCCAGATGCCGGTGTACATATATCCATGTTCGTACAGATGGCGGTGAAGATATTTCCATGTTCATACAGATGGTGGTGTATATATTTCCATGTTCATACAAATCGCGGTGTAGATATTTCCATGTTCATAGAGATGGCGGTGTAGATATTTCCATGTTCATACAAATGGCGGTGTAGATATTTCCATGTTCATAGAGATGGCGGTGTAGATATTTCCATGTTTATACAGATAGCAGTGAAGTTATTTCCATGTTTATAGAGATACCAGTGTGGATATTTCCATTGATATACAGATAGCTGTGTAGATATTTGCATGTTCATACAGATAGCGGTGTAGATATTTCCATGTTCATACAGATAGCGGTGTAGATATTTCCATGTTCATACAGATAGCGGTGTAGATATTTCCATGTTCATACAGATAGCGGTGTAGATATTTCCATGTTCATACAGATAACGGTGTAGATATTTCCATGTTCATACAGTTAGCGGTGTAGGTATTTCCATGTTCATACAGATGGCGGTGTAGATATTTACATGTTCATACAGATGGCGGTGTAGATATTTCCATGTTCATACAGATTGCGGTGTAGAGATTTCCATGTTCATACAGATAGCAGTGTAGATATTTCATGTTCATACAGATAGCGGTGTAGATATTTCCATGTTCATACAGATGGCCGTGTAGATATCTCCATGTTCATACAGATAGAGGGGCTGATATTTCCATGTTCAAACAGATACCGGTGCTGATATTTCCATGTTCATACAGATAACGGTGTAGATATTTCCATGTTTATACAGATAGCAGTGTAGATATTTCCATGTTTATAGAGATAGTGGTGTAGATAATTTCAATTTTATACAGAGAGCAGTGTAGATATTTCCAAGTTCATACAGATAGCGGTGTAGATATTTCCACCTTTATAGAGATGGCGGTGTAGATATTTCCATGTTCATACAGAGGACGGTGTAGATATTTCCATGTTTATAGGGATGGCGGTGTAGATATTTTCATGTTTACACAGATGGCGGTGTAGATAATTCCATGTTTACACGGATAGCGGTGTAGACATTTCCATGTTTACACAGATAGCGGTGTGGATATTTCCAGGTTTTTGCAGATAGCAGTGTAGATATTTCCATGTTTATACAGATAGCGGTGCGGATATTTCCATGTTTATTCAGATAGCGGTGCGGTTATTTCCATGTTTATACAGATAGTTGCGCAGATATTTCCATGTTTATACAGATAGCGGTGTAGATATTTCCATCTTAATACAGATGGCGGTTTAGATATGTCCATGTTCGTACAGATGGCGGTGTAGGTATTTCGAAGTTTATAGAGATAGGGCTGTAGTTATTTCCATATTTATAGAGAAATCGGTGTAGATATTTCCATGTATATTCAGATAGCTGTGTAGATATTTCCATGTTCATGCAGATAGCGGTGTAGATATTTCCATGTTCATCCAGATGCCGGTGTACATATATCCATGTTCATACAGATGGCGGTGAAGATATGTCCATGTTCATACAGATGGCGGGGTAGGTATTTCCATGTTCATACAAATGGCGGTGTAGATATTTCAATGTTCATAGAGATGGCGGTGTAGATATTTCCAGGTTCATACAAATGGCGGTGTAGATATTTCCATGTTCATAGAGATGGCGGTGTAGATATTTCCATGTTTATACAGATAGCAGTTAAGTTATTTCCATGTTTATAGAGATACCAGTGTGGATATTTCCATTGATATACAAATAGCTGTGTAGATATTTGCATGTTCATACAGATAGCTGTGTAGATATTTCCATGTTCATACAGATAGCGGTGTAGATATTTCCATGTTCATACAGATAGCGGTGTAGATATTTCCATGTTCATACAGACAGCGGTGTAGATATTTCCATGTTCATACAGATAGCGGTGTAGATATTTCCATGTTCATACAGTTAGCGGTGTAGATATTTCCAAATTCATACAGAGGACGGTGTAGATATTTCCATGTTTATAGGGATGGCGGTGTAGATATTTTCATGTTTACATGGATGGCGGTGTAGATATTTCCATGTTTACACGGATTGCGGTGTAGACCTTTCCCTGTTTACACAGATAGCGGTGTGGATGTTTCCAGGTTTATGCAGATAGCAGTGTAGATATTTCCATGTTTATACAGATAGCGGTGCGGATATTTCCATGTTTATTCAGATAGCGGTGCGGTTATTTCCATGTTCATACAGATAGCGGTGTAGATATTTCCATGTTCATACAGATAGCGGTGTAGATATTTCCATGTTCATACAGTTATCGGTGTAGGTATTTCCAAGTTCATACAGATGGCGGTGTAGATATTTACATGTTCATACAGATGGCGGTGTAGATATTTCCATGTTCATACGGATTGCGGTGCAGAGATTTCCATGTTCATACAGATAGCGGTTTAGATATTTCCATGTTCATACAGATAGCGGTGTAGATATTTCCATGTTCATACCGATGGCGGTGTAGACATTTCCATGTTCATACAGTTAGCGGTGTAGATATTTCCATGTTCATACAGATGGCGGTGTAGATATTTCCATGTTCATACAGATGGCGGTGTAGATATTTCCATGTTCGTACGGATGGCAGTGTAGATATTTTCATGTTCATACAGGTGGCGGTGCAGATATTTCCATGTTTATACAGATAGCAGTGTAGTTATTTCCATGTTTATAGAGATAGCAGTGTATACATTTCCATTGATAGATAGCTGTGTAGATATTTGCATGGTCACACTGATAGCGGTGTAGATATTTTCATGTTCGTACAGATAACGATGTAGGTTTTTCCATGTTCATACAGATAGCGGTGTAGATATTTCCATGTTCATACAGATAACGGTGTAGATATTTCCATGTTTATAGGGATGGCGGTGTAGATATTTTCATGTTTACACAGATGGCGGTGTAGATATTTCCATGTTTACACAGATAGCGGTGTAGACATTTCCATGTTTACACAGATAGCGGTGTGGATATTTCCATGTTTATGCAGATAGCAGTGTAGATATTTCCATGTTTATACATATAGCGGTGTGGATATTTCCATGTTTATTCAGATAGCGGTGCGGATATTTCCATGTTTATACAGATAGTTGGGCAGATATTTCCATGTTTATGGAGATAGCGGTGTAGATATTTCCATCTTAATACAGATGGCGGTGTTGATATGTCCATGTTTGTACAGATGGCGGTGTAGATATTTCCATGTTCATACAGATGGCGGTGTAGGTATTTTGAAGCTTTTGGAGATAGCGCTGTAGTTATTTCAATATTTATTGAGACATCTGTGTAGATATTTCCGTGTATATTCAGATAGCTGTGTAGATATTTCCATGTTCATGCAGATTGCGGTGTAGATATTTCCATGTTCATCCAGATGCCGGTGTACATATATCCATGTTCGTACAGATGGCGGTGAAGATATTTCCATGTTCATACAGATGGTGGTGTATATATTTCCATGTTCATACAAATCGCGGTGTAGATATTTCCATGTTCATAGAGATGGCGGTGTAGATATTTCCATGTTCATACAAATGGCGGTGTAGATATTTCCATGTTCATAGAGATGGCGGTGTAGATATTTCCATGTTTATACAGATAGCAGTGAAGTTATTTCCATGTTTATAGAGATACCAGTGTGGATATTTCCATTGATATACAGATAGCTGTGTAGATATTTGCATGTTCATACAGATAGCGGTGTAGATATTTCCATGTTCATACAGATAGCGGTGTAGATATTTCCATGTTCATACAGATAGCGGTGTAGATATTTCCATGTTCATACAGATAGCGGTGTAGATATTTCCATGTTCATACAGATAACGGTGTAGATATTTCCATGTTCATACAGTTAGCGGTGTAGGTATTTCCATGTTCATACAGATGGCGGTGTAGATATTTACATGTTCATACAGATGGCGGTGTAGATATTTCCATGTTCATACAGATTGCGGTGTAGAGATTTCCATGTTCATACAGATAGCAGTGTAGATATTTCATGTTCATACAGATAGCGGTGTAGATATTTCCATGTTCATACAGATGGCCGTGTAGATATCTCCATGTTCATACAGATAGAGGGGCTGATATTTCCATGTTCAAACAGATACCGGTGCTGATATTTCCATGTTCATACAGATAACGGTGTAGATATTTCCATGTTTATACAGATAGCAGTGTAGATATTTCCATGTTTATAGAGATAGTGGTGTAGATAATTTCAATTTTATACAGAGAGCAGTGTAGATATTTCCAAGTTCATACAGATAGCGGTGTAGATATTTCCACCTTTATAGAGATGGCGGTGTAGATATTTCCATGTTCATACAGAGGACGGTGTAGATATTTCCATGTTTATAGGGATGGCGGTGTAGATATTTTCATGTTTACACAGATGGTGGTGTAGATAATTCCATGTTTACACGGATAGCGGTGAAGACATTTCCATGTTTACACAGATAGCGGTGTGGATATTTCCAGGTTTTTGCAGATAGCAGTGTAGATATTTCCATGTTTATACAGATAGCGGTGCGGATATTTCCATGTTTATTCAGATAGCGGTGCGGTTATTTCCATGTTTATACAGATAGTTGCGCAGATATTTCCATGTTTATACAGATAGCGGTGTAGATATTTCCATCTTAATACAGATGGCGGTTTAGATATGTCCATGTTCGTACAGATGGCGGTGTAGATATTTCCATGTTCATACAGATGGCGGTGTAGGTATTTCGAAGTTTATAGAGATAGGGCTGTAGTTATTTCCATATTTATAGAGAAATCGGTGTAGATATTTCCATGTATATTCAGATAGCTGTGTAGATATTTCCATGTTCATGCAGATAGCGGTGTAGATATTTCCATGTTCATCCAGATGCCGGTGTACATATATCCATGTTCATACAGATGGCGGTGAAGATATGTCCATGTTCATACAGATGGCGGGGTAGGTATTTCCATGTTCATACAAATGGCGGTGTAGATATTTCAATGTTCATAGAGATGGCGGTGTAGATATTTCCAGGTTCATACAAATGGCGGTGTAGATATTTCCATGTTCATAGAGATGGCGGTGTAGATATTTCCATGTTTATACAGATAGCAGTTAAGTTATTTCCATGTTTATAGAGATACCAGTGTGGATATTTCCATTGATATACAAATAGCTGTGTAGATATTTGCATGTTCATACAGATAGCTGTGTAGATATTTCCATGTTCATACAGATAGCGGTGTAGATATTTCCATGTTCATACAGATAGCGGTGTAGATATTTCCATGTTCATACAGACAGCGGTGTAGATATTTCCATGTTCATACAGATAGCGGTGTAGATATTTCCATGTTCATACAGTTAGCGGTGTAGATATTTCCAAATTCATACAGAGGACGGTGTAGATATTTCCATGTTTATAGGGATGGCGGTGTAGATATTTTCATGTTTACATGGATGGCGGTGTAGATATTTCCATGTTTACACGGATTGCGGTGTAGACCTTTCCCTGTTTACACAGATAGCGGTGTGGATATTTCCAGGTTTATGCAGATAGCAGTGTAGATATTTCCATGTTTATACAGATAGCGGTGCGGATATTTCCATGTTTATTCAGATAGCGGTGCGGTTATTTCCATGTTCATACAGATAGCGGTGTAGATATTTCCATGTTCATACAGATAGCGGTGTAGATATTTCCATGTTCATACAGTTATCGGTGTAGGTATTTCCAAGTTCATACAGATGGCGGTGTAGATATTTACATGTTCATACAGATGGCGGTGTAGATATTTCCATGTTCATACGGATTGCGGTGCAGAGATTTCCATGTTCATACAGATAGCCGTTTAGATATTTCCATGTTCATACAGATAGCGGTGTAGATATTTCCATGTTCATACCGATGGCGGTGTAGACATTTCCATGTTCATACAGTTAGCGGTGTAGATATTTCCATGTTCATACAGATGGCGGTGTAGATATTTCCATGTTCATACAGATGGCGGTGTAGATATTTCCATGTTCGTACGGATGGCAGTGTAGATATTTTCATGTTCATACAGGTGGCGGTGCAGATATTTCCATGTTTATACAGATAGCAGTGTAGTTATTTCCATGTTTATAGAGATAGCAGTGTATACATTTCCATTGATAGATAGCTGTGTAGATATTTGCATGGTCACACTGATAGCGGTGTAGATATTTTCATGTTCGTACAGATAACGATGTAGGTTTTTCCATGTTCATACAGATAGCGGTGTAGATATTTCCATGTTCATACAGATAACGGTGTAGATATTTCCATGTTCATACAGATAGCGGTGTAGATATTTCCATGTTCATACAGTTAGCGGTGTAGATATTTCCATGTTCATAGAGATGGCGGTGTAGATATTTCCATGTTCATACAAATGGCGGTGTAGATATTTCCATCTTCATAGAGATGGCGGTATATATATTTCCATATTTATACAGATAGCAGTGTAGTTATTTCCATGTTTATAGAGATATATTTCCATGTTTATTCAGATGGTGGTGTAGATATTTCCATGTTTATAGAGATGGAGGTCTAGATATTTCCATGTTTACAGAGATAGTGGTGTAGTTATTTCCAAGTTTATAGAGACAGCGTTGTAGATATTTCCATGTTTATACAGATAGCTGTGAAGATATTTCCATGTTTATACAGATAGCGGTGTAGATATATCCATGTTTATACAGATAGCAGTGTAGATATTTCCATGTTTATAGAGATAGTGGTGTAGATAATTTCAATTTTATACAGAGAGCAGTGTAGATATTTCCATGTTTATAGAGATAGTGGTGTAGATAATTTCAATTTTATACAGAGAGCAGTGTAGTTATTTCCAAGTTCATACAGATAGCGGTGTAGATATTTCCACGTTTATAGAGATGGCGGTGTAGATATTTCCATGTTCATACAGAGGACGGTGTAGGTATTTCCATGTTTATAGGGATGGCGGTGTAGATATTTTCATGTTTACACAGATGGCGGTGTAGATATTTCCATGTTTACACAGATAGCGGTGTAGACATTTCCATGTTTACACAGATAGCAGTGTGGATATTTCCATGTTTATGCAGATAGCAGTGTAGATATTTCCATGTTTATACATATAGCGGTGTGGATATTTCCATGTTTATTCAGATAGCGGTGCAGATATTTCCATGTTTATACAGATAGTTGGGCAGATATTTCCATGTTTATGGAGATAGCGGTGTAGATATTTCCATCTTAATACAGATGGCGGTGTAGATATGTCCATGTTTGTACAGATGGCGGTGTAGATATTTCCATGTTCATACAGATGGCGGTGTAGGTATTTCGAAGCTTTTGGAGATAGCGCTGTAGTTATTTCAATATTTATTGAGACATCTGTGTAGATATTTCCGTGTATATTCAGATAGCTGTGTAGATATTTCCATGTTCATGCAGATTGCGGTGTAGATATTTCCATGTTCATCCAGATGCCGGTGTACATATATCCATGTTCGTACAGATGGCGGTGAAGATATTTCCATGTTCATACAGATGGTGGTGTATATATTTCCATGTTCATACAAATCGCGGTGTAGATATTTCCATGTTCATAGAGATGGCGGTGTAGATATTTCCATGTTCATACAAATGGCGGTGTAGATATTTCCATGTTCATAGAGATGGCGGTGTAGATATTTCCATGTTTATACAGATAGCAGTGAAGTTATTTCCATGTTTATAGAGATACCAGTGTGGATATTTCCATTGATATACAGATAGCTGTGTAGATATTTGCATGTTCATACAGATAGCGGTGTAGATATTTCCGTGTTCATACAGATAGCGGTGTGGATATTTCCATGTTCATACAGATAGCGGTGTAGATATTTCCATGTTCATACAGATAGCGGTGTAGATATTTCCATGTTCATACAGATAACGGTGTAGATATTTCCATGTTCATACAGTTAGCGGTGTAGGTATTTCCATGTTCATACAGATGGCGGTGTAGATATTTACATGTTCATACAGATGGCGGTGTAGTTATTTCCATGTTCATACAGATTGCGGTGTAGAGATTTCCATGTTCATACAGATAGCAGTGTAGATATTTCATGTTCATACAGATAGCGGTGTAGATATTTCCATGTTCATACAGATGGCGGTGTAGATATTTACATGTTCATACAGATGGCGGTGTAGATATTTCCATGTTCGTACGGATGGCAGTGTAGATATTTTCATGTTCATACAGGTGGCGGTGCAGATATTTCCATGTTTATACAGATAGCAGTGTAGTTATTTCCATGTTTATAGAGATAGCAGTGTATACATTTCCATTGATATACAGATAGCTGTGTAGATATTTGCATGGTCACACTGATAGCGGTGTACATATTTCCATGTTCGTACAGATAGCGGTGTAGATATTTCCATGTTCATACAGATAGCGGTGTAGATATTTCCATGTTCATACAGATAACGGTGTAGATATTTCCATGTTCATACAGATAGCGGTGTAGATATTTCCATGTTCATACAGTTAGCGGTGTAGATATTTCCATGTCCATAGAGATGGCGGTGTAGATATTTCCATGTTCATACAAATGGCGGTGTAGCTGTTTCCATCTTCATAGAGATGGCGGTGTAGATATTTCCATATTTATACAGATAGCAGTGTAGTTATTTCCATGTTTATAGAGATAGCAGTGTAGATATTTCCATTGATATACAGATAGCTGTGTAGGTATTTGCATGTTCATACAGATAGCGGTATAGATATTTCCATGTTTATACAGATGGTGGTGTAGATATTTCCATGTTTATAGAGATGGAGGTCTAGATATTTCCATGTTTACAGAGATAGTGGTGTAGTTATTTCCAAGTTTATAGAGACAGCGTTGTAGATATTTCCATGTTTATACAGATAGCTGTGAAGATATTTCCATGTTTATACAGATAGCGGTGTAGATATTTCCATGTTTATACAGATAGCAGTGTAGATATTTCCATGTTTATACAGATAGTGGTGTAGATAATTTCAATTTTATACAGAGAGCAGTGTTGATATTTCCAAGTTCATACAGATAGCGGTGTAGATATTTCCACGTTTATAGAGATGGCGTTGTAGATATTTCCATGTTCATACAGAGGACGGTGTAGATATTTCCATGTTTATAGGGATGGCGGTGTAGATATTTTCATGTTTACACAGATGGCGGTGTAGATATTTCCATGTTTACACAGATAGCGGTGTAGACATTTCCATGTTTACACAGATAGCGGTGTGGATATTTCCATGTTTATGCAGATAGCAGTGTAGATATTTCCATGTTTATACATATAGCGGTGTGGATATTTCCATGTTTATTAAGATAGCGGTGCGGATATTTCCATGTTTATACAGATAGTTGGGCAGATATTTCCATGTTTATGGAGATAGCGGTGTAGATATTTCCATCTTAATACAGATGGCGGTGTAGATATGTCCATGTTTGTACAGATGGCGGTGTAGATATTCCCATGTTCATACAGATGGTGGTGTAGGTATTTCGAGGCTTTTGGAGATAGCGCTGTAGTTATTTCAATATTTATTGAGAAATCTGTGTAGATATTTCCGTGTATATTCAGATAGCTGTGTAGATATTTCCATGTTCATACAGATAGCGGTGTAGATATTTCCATGTTCATACAGATAGCGGTGTAGATATTTCCATATTCATAGAGATGGCGGTGTAGATATTTCCATGTTTATACAGATAGCAGTGTAGTTATTTCCATGTTTATAGGGATAGCAGTGTAGATATTTTCATTGATATACAGATAGCTGTGTAGATATTTGCATGTTCATACAGATAGCGGTGTAGATATTTCCATGTTCATACAGATAGCGGTGTAGATATTTGCATGTTCATACAGATAGCGGTGTAGATATTTCCATGTTCATACAGATAGCGGTGTAGATATTTCCATGTTCATACAGATGGCGGTGTAGGTATTTCCATGTTCATACAGTTAGCGGTGAAGATATTTCCATGTTCGTACAGATGGCGGTGTAGATATTTACATGTTCATACAGAAAACGGTGTAGATATTTCCATGTTTATAGGGATGGCGGTGTAGATATTTTCATGTTTACACAGAAGGCGGTGTAGATATTTCCATGTTTACACGGATAGCGGTGTAGACATTTCCATGTTTACACAGATAGCGGTGTGGATATTTCCAGGTTTATGCAGATAGCAGTGTAGATATTTCCATGTTTATGCAGATAGTGGTGCGGATATTTCCATGTTTATTCAGATAGCGGTGCGGATATTTCCATGTTTATACAGATAGTTGGGCAGATATTTCCATGTTTATACAGATAGCGGTGTAGATGTTTCCAACTTAATACAGATGGCGGTGTAGATATGTCCATGTTCGTACAGATGGCGGTGTAGATATTTCCATGTTCATATAGATGGCGGTGTAGATATTTCGAAGTTTATAGAGATAGCGCTGTAGTTATTTCCATATTTATAGAGAAATCGGTGTAGATATTTCCATGTATATTCAGATAGCTGTATAGATATTTCCATGTTCATGCAGATAGCGGTGTAGATATTTCCATGTTCATCCAGATGCCGGTGTACATATATCCATGTTCATACAGATGATGGTGAAGATATTTCTATGTTCATACAGATGGCGGTGTAGGTATTTCCATGTTCATACAAATGGCGGTGTAGGTATTTCCATGTTCATAGAGATGGTGGTGTAGATATTTCCATGTTCATACAAATGGCGGTGTAGATATTTCCATGTTCATAGAGATGGCGGTGTAGATATTTCCATATTTATAGAGATAGCAGTGTAGTTATTTCCATGTTTATGGAGATAGCAGTGTTGATAATTCCATTGATTTACAAATGGGTGTGTAGATATTTGCATGTTCATAGAGATAGCGGTGTAGATATTTCCATGTTCATACAGATAGCGGTGTAGATATTTCCATGTTCATACAGATACCGGTGTAGATATTTCCATGTTCATACAGATAGCGGTGTAGATATTTCCATGTTCATACAGATAGCGGTGTAGATAATTCCATGTTCATACTGTTAGCGGTGTAGATATTTCCATGTTCACACAGACGGCGGTGTAGATATTTACATGTTCATACAGATGGTGGTGTAGATATTTCCATGTTCATACAGATAGCAGTGTAGATATTTCCATGTTCATACAGATAGCGGTGTAGATAATTCCATGTTCATACAGTTAGCTGTGTAGATATTTCCATGTTCATACAGATGGCGGTGTAGGTATTTACATGTTCATACAGATGGCGGTGTAGATATTTCCATGTTAATACAGATAGCAGTGTAGATATTTCCATGTTCATACAGATAGCGGTGTAAATATTTCCATGTTCATACAGATAGCGGTGTAGATATTTCCATGTTCATACAGATGGCGGTGAAGATATTTCCATGTTCATACAGAGGGCGGTGTAGATATTTCCATGTTTGTACGGATGGCAGTGTAGATATTTCCATGTTCATACAGGTGGCGGTGTAGATATTTCCATGTTTATACAGATAGCAGTGTAGTTATTTCCATGTTAATAGAGATAGCTGTGTGGATATTTCCATTGATATACAGATAGCTGTGTAGATATTTGCATGTTCATACAGATAGCGGTGTAGGTATTTCCATGTTCGTACAGATAGCGGTGTAGATATTTCCATGTTCATACAGATAGCGGTGTAGATATTTCCATGATCATACAGATAACGGTTTAGATATTTCCGTGTTCATACAGACAGCGGTGTAGATATTTCCAGGTTCATACAGTTAGCGGTGTAGATATTTCCATGTTCATACAGATGGCGGTGTAGATATTTACATTTTCATACAGATGGCGGTATAGATATTTCCATGTTCGTACAGATGGCGGTGTAGATATTTCCATGTTCATACAGATAGCGGTATAGATATTTCCATATTTATACAGATGGTGGTGTGGATATTTCCATGTATATAGAGATGGCGGTCTAGATATTTCCATGTTTACAGAGATAGTGGTGTAGTTATTTCCAAGTTTGTAGAGACAGCGTTGTAGATATTTCCATGTTTATACAGATAGCGGTGAAGATATTTCCATGTTTATACAGATAGCGGTGTAGATATTTCCATGTTTATACAGATAGCAGTGTAGATTTTTCCATGTTTATAGAGATAGTGGTGTAGATAATTTCAATTTTATACAGAGAGCAGTGTAGATATTTCCAAGTTCATACAGATAGTGGTGTAGATATTTCCAGGTTCATACAAATGGCGGTGTAGATATTTCCATGTTCGTCCAGATAGCGGTGTAGATATTTCCATGTTCATACTGATTGCGGTGTAGATATTTCCATGTTCATACAGATAACGGTGTAGATATTTCCATGTTCATACAGATAGCGGTGTAGATATTTCCATGTTCATAAAGATGGCGGTGTAGATATTTACATGTTCATACAGATGGCGGTATAGATATTTCCATGTTCGTACAGATGGCGGTGTAGATATTTCCATGTTCATAGAGATGGTGGTGTAGATATTTCCATGTTTATGCAGATAGTGGTATAGATATTTCCATGTTTATACAGATGGTGGTGTAGATATTTCCATGTTTATAGAGATGGAGGTCTAGATATTTCCATGTTTACAGAGATAGTGGTGTAGTTATTTCCAAGTTTATAGAGACAGCGTTGTAAATATTTCCATATTTATACAGATAGCTGTGAAGATATTTCCTTGTTTATACAGATAGCGGTGTAGATATTTCCATGTTTATACAGATAGCAATGTAGATATTTCCATGTTTTTAGAGATAGTGGTGTAGATAATTTCAATTTTATACAGAGAGCAGTGTAGATATTTCCAAGTTCATACAGAAAGCGGTGTTGATATTTCCACGTATATAGAGATGGCAGTGTAGATATTTCCATGTTTATAGGGATGGCGGTGTAGATATTTTCATGTTTACACAGATGGCGGTGTAGATATTTCCATGTTTAAACAGATAGCGGTGTAGACATTTCCATGTTTACACAGATAACGGTGTGGATATTTCCATGTTTATGCAGATAGCAGTGTAGATATTTCCATGTTTATACAGATAGCGGTGTAGACATTTCCATGTTTACACAGATAGCGGTGTGGATATTTCCATGTTTATGCAGATAGCAGTGTAGATATTTCCATGTTTATACAGATAGCGGTGCGGATATTTCCATGTTTATACAGATAGTTGGGCAGATATTTCCATGTTTATACAGATAGCGGTGTAGATATTTCCATCTTAATACAGATGGCGGTGTAGATATGTCCATGTTTGTACAGATGGCGGTGTAGATATTTCCATGTTCATACAGATGGCGGTGTAGATATTTTGAAGTTTATAGAGATAGCGCTGTAGTTATTTCCATATTTATAGAGAAATCTGTGTAGATATTTCCATGTATATTCAGATAGCTGTGTAGATATTTCCATGTTCATGCAGATAGCGGTGTAGATATTTCCATGTTCATACAGTTAGCGGTGTAGATACTTCCATGTTCATACAGATGGCGGTGTAGATATTTGCATGTTCTTACAGATAGCGGTGTAGATATTTCCATGTTCGTACAGATAGCGGTGTAGATATTTCCATGTTCATTCAGATAGCGGTGTAGATATTTCCATGATCATACAGATAACGGTTTAGATATTTCCGTGTTCATACAGACAGCGGTGTAGATATTTCCAGGTTCATACAGTTAGCGGTGTAGATATTTCCATGTTCATACAGATGGCGGTGTAGATATTTACATGTTCATACACATGGCGGTATAGATATTTCCATGTTCGTACAGTTGGCGGTGTAGATATTTCCATGTTCATACAGATAGTGGTATAGATATTTCCATATTTATACAGATGGTGGTGTGGATATTTCCATGTATATAGAGATGGCGGTCTAGATATTTCCATGTTTACAGAAATAGTGGTGTAGTTATTTCCAAGTTTATAGAGACAGCGTTGTAGATATTTCCATGTTTATACAGATAGCGGTGATGATATTTCCATGTTTATACAGATAGCGGTGTAGGTATTTCCATGTTCATACAAATGGCAGTGTAGATATTTCCATGTTCATAGAGATGGCGGTGTAGATATTTCGAAGTTTATAGAGATAGCGCTGTAGTTATTTCCATAGTTATAGAGAAATCGGTGTAGATATTTCCATGTATATTCAGATAGCTGTGTAGATATTTCCATGTTCATGCAGATAGCGGTGTAGATATTTCCATGTTCATACAGATGGCTGTGTAGATATTTCCATGTTTGTACGGATGGCAGTGTAGATATTTCCATGTTCATACAGGTGGCGGTGTAGATATTTCCATGTTCATAGAGATGGCGGTGTAGATATTTCCAGGTTCATACAAATGGCGGTGTAGATATTTCCATGTTCATAGAGATGGCGGTGTATATATTTCCATGTTTATACAGATAGCAGTGTAGTTATTTCCATGTTTACAGAGATACCAGTGTGGATATTTCCATTGATATACAGATAGCTGTGTAGATATTTGCATGTTCATACAGTTAGCGGTGTAGATATTTACATGTTAATACAGATGGCGGTGTAGATATTTCCATGTTCTACAGATAGCGGTGTTGAGATTTCCAGGTTCATACAGATAGCGGTTTAGATATTTCCATGTTCATACAGATAGCGGTGTAGATATTTCCATGTTCATACCAATAGCGGTGTAGACATTTCCATGTTCATACAGTTAGCGGTGTAGATATTTCCATGTTCATACAGATAGTGGTGTAGATATTTCCATGTTCATACAGATAGCGGTGTAGAAATTTCCATGTTCGTACAGATAGCGGTGTAGATATTTCCATGTTCATACAGATAGCGGTGTAGATAATTCCATGTTCATACAGTTAGCGGTGTAGATAATTCCATGTTCATACAGATGACGGTGTAGATATTTCCATGTTCATACAGATGGCGGTGTAGATATTTCCATGTTCATACAGATAGCGGTGTAGATATTTCCATGTTCCTACAGATAGCGGTGTAGATAATTCCATGTTCATACAGTTAGCTGTGTAGATATTTCCATGTTAACACAGATGGCGGTGTAGATATTTCCATGTTCATACAGATGGCTGTGTAGATATTTCCATGTTTGTACGGATGGCAGTGTAGATATTTCCATGTTCATACAGGTGGCGGTGTAGATATTTCCATGTTTATACAGATAGCAGTGTAGTTATTTCCATGTTAATAGAGATAGCTGTGTGGATATTTCCATTGATATACAGATAGCTGTGTAGATATGTGCATGCTCATACAAATAGCGGTGTAGATATTTCCATGTTCGTACAGATAGCGGTGTAGATATTTCCATGTTCATACAGATAGCGGTGTAGATATTTCCATGTTCATACAGATAAAGGTGTAGATATTTCCATGTTCATACAGACAGCGGTGTAGATATTTCCATGTTCATACAGTTAGCGGTGTAGATACTTCCATGTTCATACAGATGGCGGTGTAGATATTTACATGTTCATACAGGTGGCGGTATAGATATTTCCATGTTCGTACAGATGGCGGTGTAGATATTTCCATGTTCATAGAGATGGCGGTGCAGATATTTCCCTGTTTATGCAGATAGCGGTATAGATATTTCCATGTTTATACAGATGGTGGTGTAGATATTTCCATGTTTATAGAGATGGAGGTCTAGATATTTCCATGTTTACAGAGATAGTGGTGTAGTTATTTCCAAGTTTATAGAGACAGCGATGTAAATATTTCCATGTTTATACAGATAGCTGTGAAGATATTTCCTTGTTTATACAGATAGCGGTTTAGACATTTCCATGTTTATACAGATAGCAGTGTAGATATTTCCATGTTAATAGAGATTGTGGTGTAGATAATTTCAATTTTATACAGAGAGCAGTGTAGATATTTCCAAGTTCATACAGATAGCGGTGTAGATATTTCCACCTTTATAGAGATGGCGGTGTAGATATTTCCATGTTTATAGGGATGGCGGTGTAGATATTTTCATGTTTACACAGATGGCGGTGTAGATATTTCCATGTTTAAAGAGATAGCGTTGTAGACATTTCCATGTTTACACAGATAGCGGTGTGGATATTTCCATGTTTATGCAGATAGCGGTGTAGATATTTCCATGTTTATGCAGATAGCGGTGCGGATATTTCCATGTGTATACAGATAGTTGGGCAGATATTTCCATGTTTATACCGATAGCGGTGTAGATACTTCCATGTTCATAGAGATGGCGGTGTAGATATTTCCATGTTTATACAGATAGCAGTGTAGATATTTCCATGTTTATAGAGATTGTGGTGTAGATAATTTCAAGTTTATACAGAGAGCAGTGTAGATATTTCCAAGTTCATACAGATAGCGGTGTAGATATTTCCACGTTTATAGAGATGGCGGTGTAGATATTTCCATGTTCATACAGATGGCGGTGTAGATATTTCCATGTTTATAGGGATGGCGGTGTAGATATTTTCATGTTTACACAGATGGCGGTGTAGATATTTCCATGTTTAAACAGATAGCGGTGTAGACATTTCCATGTTTACACAGATAGCGGTGTGGATATTTCCATGTTTATGCAGATAGCGGTGTAGATATTTCCATGTTTATACAGATAGTGGTGCGGATATTTCCATGTGTATACAGATAGTTGGGCAGATATTTCCATGTTTATACCGATAGCGGTGTAGATATTTCCATCTTAATACAGATGGCGGTGTAGATATGTCCATGTTTGTACAGTTGGCGGTGTAGATATTTCCATGTTCATACAGATGGCGGTGTAGATATTTCGAAGTTTATAGAGATAGCGCTGTAGTTATTTCCATATTTATAGAGAAATCTGTGTTGATATTTCCATCTATATTCAGATAGCTGTGTAGATATTTCCATGTATATTGAGATAGCAGTGTAGATATTTCCATGTTAATCCAGATGCCGGTGTACATATATCCATGTTCATACAGATGGCGGTGAAGATATTTCCATGTTCATACAGATGGTGGTGTAGATATTTCCATGTTCATACAAATGGCGGTGTAGATGTTTCCATGTTCATAGAGATGGCGGTGAAGATAATTCCATGTTCATACAAATGGCGGTGTAGATATTTCCATGTTCATAGAGATGGCGGTGTAGATATTTCCATATTTATACAGATAGCAGTGTAGTTATTTCCATGTTTATAGGGATAGCAGTGTAGATATTTTCATTGATATACAGATAGCTGTGTAGATATTTGCATGTTCATACAGATAGCGGTGTAGATATTTCCATGTTCATACAGATAGCGGTGTAGATATTTGCATGTTCATACAGATAGCGGTGTAGATATTTCCATGTTCATACAGATAGCGGTGTAGATATTTCCATGTTCATACAGATGGCGGTGTAGATATTTCCATGTTCATACAGTTAGCGGTGAATATATTTCCATGTTCGTACAGATGGCGGTGTAGATATTTACATGTTCATACAGAAGACGGTGTAGATATTTCCATGTTTATAGGGATGGCGGTGTAGATATTTTCATGTTTACACAGAAGGCGGTGTAGATATTTCCATGTTTACATGGATAGCGGTGTAGACATTTCCATGTTTACACAGATAGCGGTGTGGATGTTTCCAGGTTTATGCAGATAGCAGTGTAGATATTTCCATGTTTATACAGATAGTGGTGCGGATATTTCCATGTTTATTCAGATAGCGGTGCGGATATTTCCATGTTTATACAGATAGATGGGCAGATATTTCCATGTTTATACAGATAGCGGTGTAGATATTTCCAACTTAATACAGATGGCGGTGTAGATATGTCCATGTTCGTACAGATGGCGGTGTAGATATTTCCATGTTCATACAGATGGCTGTCTAGATATTTCGAAGTTTATAGACATAGCGCTGTAGTTATTTCCATATTTATAGAGAAATCGGTGTAGATATTTCCATGTATATTCAGATAGCTGTGTAGATATTTCCATGTTCATGCAGATAGCGGTGTAGATATTTCCATGTTCATCCAGATGCCGGTGTACATATATCCATGTTCATACAGATGGCGGTGAAGTTATTTCCATGTTCATACAGATGGCGGTGTAGGTATTTCCATGTTCATACAAATGGCGGTGTAGATATTTCCATGTTCATAGAGATGGTGGTGTAGATATTTCCATGTTCATACAAATGGCGGTGTAGATATTTCCATGTTCATAGAGATGGCGGTGTAGATATTTCCATATTTAAGATGATAGCAGTGTAGTTATTTCCATGTTTATAGAGATAGCAGAGTTGATATTTCCATTGATTTACAGATAGCTGTGTAGATATTTGCATGTTCATAGAGATAGCGGTGTAGATATTTCCATGTTCATACAGATAGCGGTGTAGAGATTTGCATGTTCATACAGATACCGGTGTAGATATTTCCATGTTCATACAGATAGCGGTGTAGATATTTCCATGTTCATACAGATATCGGTGTAGATAATTCCATGTTCATACAGTTAGCGGTGTAGATATTTCCATGTTCATACAGACGGCGGTGTAGATATTTACATGTTCATACAGATGGCGGTGTAGATATTTCCATGTTCATACAGATAGCAGTGTAGATATTTCCATGTTCATACAGATAGCGGTGTAGATAATTCCATGTTCATACAGTTAGCTGTGTAGATATTTCCATGTTCATACAGATGGCGGTGTAGGTATTTACATGTTCATACAGATGGCCGTGTAGATATTTCCATGTTCATACAGATAGCGGTGTAGATATTTCCATGTTCATACAGATAGCGGTGTAGATATTTCCATGTTCATACAGATAGCGGTGTAGATATTTCTATGTTCATACCAATAGCGGTGTAGACATTTCCATGTTCATACAGTTAGCGGTGTAGATATTTCCATGTTCATACAGATAGCGGTGTAGACATTTCCATGTTCATACAGATAGCGGTGTAGATATTTCCATGTTCATACAGATAGCGGTTTAGATATTTCCATGTTCATACAGATAGCGGTGTAGATAATTCCATGTTCATACAGTTAGCGGTGTAGATATTTCCATGTTCATACAGATGGCGGTGTAGATATTTACATGTTCATACAGATGGTGTAGATATTTCCATGTTCATACAGATAGCGGTGTAGATATTTCCATGTTCCTTCAGATAGCGGTGTAGATAATTAAATGTTCATACAGTTAGCTGTGTAGATATTTCCATGTTCACACAGATGGCGGTGTAGATATTTCCATGTTCATACAGATGGCGGTGTAGATATTTCCATGTTCATACAGATAGCGGTGTGGATATTTCCATGTTCATACAGATAGCGGTGTAGGTATTTCCATGTTCATACAGATAGCGGTGTAGATATTTCCATGTTCATACCAATAGCGGTGTAGGCATTTCCATGTTCATACATGTATCGGTGTAGATATTTCCATGTTCATACAGATGGAGGTGAAGATATTTCCATGTTCATACAGATGGCTGTGTAGATATTTCCATGTTTGTACGGATGGCAGTGTAGATATTTCCATGTTCATACAGGTGGCGGTGTAGATATTTCCATGTTTATACAGATAGCAGTGTAGTTATTTCCATGTTAATAGAGATAGCTGTGTGGATATTTCCATTGATATACAGATAGCTGTGTAGATATGTGCATGTTCATACAAATAGCGGTGTAGATATTTCCATGTTCGTACAGATAGCGGTGTAGATATTTCCATGTTCATACAGATAGCGGTGTAGATATTTCCATGTTCATACAGATAACGGTGTAGATATTTCCGTGTTCATACAGACAGCGGTGTAGATATTTCCATGTTCATACAGTTAGCGGTGTAGATACTTCCATGTTCATACAGATGGCGGTGTAGATATTTACATGTTCATACAGATGGCGGTATAGATATTTCCATGTTCGTACAGATGGCGGTGTAGATATTTCCATGTTCATAGAGATGGCGGTGCAGATATTTCCATGTTTCTGCAGATAGCGGTATAGATATTTCCACGTTTATACAGATGGTGGTGTAGATATTTCCATGTTTATAGAGATGGATGTCTAGATATTTCCATGTTTACAGAGATAGTGGTGTAGATATTTCCAACTTTATAGAGACAGCGTTGTAAATATTTCCATGTTTATACAGATAGCTGTGAAGATATTTCCTTGTTTATACAGATAGCGGTGTAGATATTTCCATGTTTATACAGATAGCAGTGTAGATATTTCCATGTTTATAGAGATTGTGGTGTAGATAATTTCAATTTTTTACAGAGAGCAGTGTAGATATTTCCAAGTTCATACAGATAGCGGTGTAGATATTTCCACGTTTATAGAGATGGCGGTGTAGATATTTCCATGTTCATACAGATGGCGGTGTAGATATTTCCATGTTTATAGGGATGGCGGTGTAGATATTTTCATGTTTACACAGATGGCGGTGTAGATATTTCCATGTTTAAACAGATAGCGGTGTAGACATTTCCATGTTTACACAGATAGCGGTGTGGATATTTCCATGTTTATGCAGATAGCGGTGTAGATATTTCCATGTTTATACAGATAGCGGTGCGGATATTTCCATGTGTATACAGATAGTTGGGCAGATATTTCCATGTTTATACCGATAGCGGTGTAGATATTTCCATCTTAATACAGATGGCGGTGTAGATATGTCCATGTTTGTACAGTTGGCGGTGTAGATATTTCCATGTTCATACAGATGGCGGTGTAGATATTTCGAAGTTTATAGAGATAGCGCTGTAGTTATTTCCATATTTATAGAGAAATCTGTGTAGATATTTCCATGTATATTCAGATAGCTGTGTAGATATTTCCATGTATATTGAGATAGCAGTGTAGATATTTCCATGTTAATCCAGATGCCGGTGTACATATATCCATATTCATACAGATGGCGGTGAAGATATTTCCATGTTCATACAGATGGTGGTGTAGATATTTCCATGTTCATACAAATGGCGGTGTAGATATTTCCATGTTCATAGAGATGGCGGTGTAGATATTTCCAGGTTCATACAAATGGCGGTGTAGATATTTCCATGTTCATAGAGATGGCGGTGTAGATATTTCCATGTTTATACAGATAGCAGTGTAGTTATTTCCATGTTTATAGAGATACCAGTGTGGATATTTCCATTGATATACAGATAGATGTGTAGATATTTGCATGTTCATACAGATAGCGGTGTAGATATTTACATGTTCATACAGATGGCGGTGTAGATATTTCCATGTTCTACAGATAGCGGTGTAGATATTTCCATGTTCATACAGATAGCTGTGTAGATATTTCCATGTTCATACAGATAGCGGTGTAGATATTTCCATGTTCTTACCAATAGCGGTGTAGACATTTCCATGTTCATACAGTTAGCGGTGTAGATATTTCCATGTTCATACAGATGGCGGTGTAGATATTTACATGTTCATACAGATGGCGGTTTAGATATTTCCTTGTTCATACAGATAGCGGTGTAGATATTTCCATGTTCCTACAGATAGCGGTGTAGATAATTAAATGTTCATACAGTTAGCTGTGTAGATATTTCCATGTTCACACAGATGGCGGTGTAGATATTTCCATGTTCATACAGATGGCGGTGTAGATATTTCCATGTTCATACAGATAGCGGTGTGGATATTTCCATGTTCATACAGATAGCGGTGTAGATATTTCCATGTTCATACAGATAGCGGTGTAGATATTTCCATGTTCATACCAATAGCGGTGTAGGCATTTCCATGTTCATACATGTAGCGGTGTAGATATTTCCATGTTCATACAGATGGCGGTGAAGATATTTCCATGTTCATACAGATGGCAGTGTAGATATTTCCATGTTCATACAGGTGGCGGTGTAGATATTTCCATGTTTATACAGATAGCAGTGTAGTTATTTCCATGTTAATAGAGATAGCTGTGTGGATATTTCCATTGATACAGATAGCTGTGTAGATATGTGCATGTTCATACAAATAGCGGTGTAGATATTTCCATGTTCGTACAGGTAGCGGTGTAGATATTTCCATGTTCATACAGATAGCGGTGTAGATATTTCCATGTTCATACAGATAAAGGTGTAGATATTTCCGTGTTCATACAGACAGCGGTGTAGATATTTCCATGTTCATACAGTTAGCGGTGTAGATACTTCCATGTTCATACAGATGGCGGTGTAGATATTTACATGTTCATACAGATGGCGGTATAGATATTTCCATGTTCGTACAGATGGCGGTGTAGATATTTCCATGTTCATAGAGATGGCGGTGCAGATATTTCCATGTTTATGCAGATAGCGGTATAGATATTTCCATGTTTATACAGATGGTGGTGTAGATATTTCCATGTTTATAGAGATGGATGTCTAGATATTTCCATGTTTACAGAGATAGTGGTGTAGTTATTTCCAAGTTTATAGAGACAGCGTTGTAAATATTTCCATGTTTATACAGATAGCTGTGAAGATATTTCCTTGTTTATACAGATAGCGGTGTAGATATTTCCATGTTTATACAGATAGCAGTGTTGATATTTCCATGTTTATAGAGATTGTGGTGTAGATAATTTCAATTTTTTACAGAGAGCAGTGTAGATATTTCCAAGTTCATACAGATAGCGGTGTAGATATTTCCACGTTTATAGAGATGGCGGTGTAGATATTTCCATGTTCATACAGATGGCGGTGTAGATATTTCCAGGTTTATAGGGATGGCGGTGTAGATATTTTCATGTTTACACAGATGGCGGTGTAGATATTTCCATGTTTAAACAGATAGCAGTGTAGACATTTCCATGTTTACACAGATAGCGGTGTGGATATTTCCATGTTTATGCAGATAGCGGTGTAGATATTTCCATGTTTATACAGATAGCGGTGCGTATATTTCCATGTGTATACAGATAGTTGGGCAGATATTTCCATGTTTATACCGATAGCGGTGTAGATATTTCCATCTTAATACAGATAGCGGTGTAGATATGTCCATGTTTGTACAGTTGGCGGTGTAGATATTTCCATGTTCATACAGATGGCGGTGTAGATATTTCGAAGTTTATAGAGATAGCGCTGTAGTTATTTCCATATTTATAGAGAAATCTGTGTAGATATTTCCATGTATATTCAGATAGCTGTGTAGATATTTCCATGTTTATTGAGATAGCAGTGTAGATATTTCCATGTTAATCCAGATGCCGGTGTACATATATCCATATTCATACAGATGGCGGTGAAGATATTTCCATGTTCATACAGATTGTGGTGTAGATATTTCCATGTTCATACAAATGGCGGTGTAGATATTTCCATGTTCATAGAGATGGCGGTGTAGATAATTCCATGTTCATACAAATGGCGGTGTAGATATTTCCATGTTCATAGAGATGGCGGTGTAGATATTTCCATATTTATACAGATAGCAGTGTAGTTATTTCCATGTTTATAGGGATAGCAGTGTAGATATTTTCATTGATATACAGATAGCTGTGTAGATATTTGCATGTTCATACAGATAGCGGTGTAGATATTTCCATGTTCATACAGATAGCGGTGTAGATATTTGCATGTTCATACAGATAGCGGTGTAGATATTTCCATGTTCATACAGATAGCGGTGTAGATATTTCCATGTTAATACAGATGGCGGTGTAGATATTTCCATGTTCATACAGTTAGCGGTGTAGATATTTCCATGTTCGTACAGATGGCGGTGTAGATATTTACATGTTCATACAGAAGACGGTGTAGATATTTCCATGTTTATAGGGATGGCGGTGTAGATATTTTCATGTTTACACAGAAGGCGGTGTAGACATTTCCATGTTTACACAGATAGCGGTGTGGATATTTCCAGGTTTATGCAGATAGCTGTGTAGATATTTCCATGTTTATACAGATAGTTTTGCGGATATTTCTATGTTTATTCAGATAGCGGTGCGGATATTTCCATGTTTATTCAGATAGTTGGGCAGATATTTCCATGTTTATACAGATAGCGGTGTAGATATATCCATCTTAATACAGATGGCGGTTTAGATATGTCCATGTTCGTTCAGATGGCGGTGTAGATATTTCCATGTTCATACAGATGGCGGTGTAGTTATTTCAAAGTTTATAGAGATAGCGCTGTAGTTATTTCCATATTTATAGAGAAATCAGTGTAGATATTTCCATGTATATTCAGATAGCTGTGTAGATATTTCCATGTTCATGCAGATAGCGGTGTAGATATTTCCATGTTCATCCAGATGCCGGTGTACATATATCCATGTTCATACAGATGGCGGTGAAGATATTTCCATGTTCATACAGATGGCGGTGTAGTTATTTCCATGTTCATACAAATGGCGGTGTAGATATTTCCATGTTCATAGAGATGGCGGTGTAGATATTTCCAGGTTCATACAAATGGCGGTGTAGGTATTTCCATGTTCATAGAGATGGCGGTGTAGATATTTCCATGTTTATACAGATAGCAGTGTAGTTATTTCCATGTTTATAGAGATACCAGTGTGGATATTTCCATTGATATACAGATAGCTGTGTAGATACTTGCATGTTCATACAGATAGCGGTGTAGATATTTACATGTTCATACAGATGGCGGTGTAGATATTTCCATGTTCTACAGATAGCGGTGTAGATATTTCCATGTTCATACAGATAGCGGTGTAGATATTTCCATGTTCATACAGATAGCGGTGTAGATATTTCCATGTTCTTACCAATAGCGGTGTAGACATTTCCATGTTCATACAGTTAGCGGTGTAGATATTTCCATGTTCATACAGATGGCGGTGTAGATATTTACATGTTCATACAGATGGCGGTTTAGATATTTCCATGTTCATACAGATAGCGGTGTAGATATTTCCATGTTCCTACAGATAGCGGTGTAGATAATTAAATGTTCATACAGTTAGCTGTGTAGATATTTCCATGTTCACACAGATGGCGGTGTAGATATTTCCATGTTCATACAGATGGCGGTGTAGATATTTCCATGTTCATACAGATAGCGGTGTGGATATTTCCATGTTCATACAGATAGCGGTGTAGATATTTCCATGTTCATACAGATAGCGGTGTAGATATTTCCATGTTCATACCAATAGCGGTGTAGGCATTTCCATGTTCATACATGTAGCCGTGTAGATATTTCCATGTTCATACAGATGGCGGTGAAGATATTTCCATGTTCATACAGATGGCTGTGTAGATATTTCCATGTTTGTACGGATGGCAGTGTAGATATTTCCATGTTCATACAGGTGGCGGTGTAGATATTTCCATGTTTATACAGATAGCAGTGTAGTTATTTCCATGTTAATAGAGATAGCTGTGTGGATATTTCCATTGATACAGATAGCTGTGTAGATATGTGCATGTTCATACAAATAGCGGTGTAGATATTTCCATGTTCGTACAGGTAGCGGTGTAGATATTTCCATGTTCATACAGATAGCGGTGTAGATATTTCCATGTTCATACAGATAAAGGTGTAGATATTTCCGTGTTCATACAGACAGCGGTGTAGATATTTCCATGTTCATACAGTTAGCGGTGTAGATACTTCCATGTTCATACAGATGGCGGTGTAGATATTTACATGTTCATACAGATGGCGGTATAGATATTTCCATGTTCGTACAGATGGCGGTGTAGATATTTCCATGTTCATAGAGATGGCGGTGCAGATATTTCCATGTTTATGCAGATAGCGGTATAGATATTTCCATGTTTATACAGATGGTGGTGTAGATATTTCCATGTTTATAGAGATGGATGTCTAGATATTTCCATGTTTACAGAGATAGTGGTGTAGTTATTTCCAAGTTTATAGAGACAGCGTTGTAAATATTTCCATGTTTATACAGATAGCTGTGAAGATATTTCCTTGTTTATACAGATAGCGGTGTAGATATTTCCATGTTTATACAGATAGCAGTGTTGATATTTCCATGTTTATAGAGATTGTGGTGTAGATAATTTCAATTTTTTACAGAGAGCAGTGTAGATATTTCCAAGTTCATACAGATAGCGGTGTAGATATTTCCACGTTTATAGAGATGGCGGTGTAGATATTTCCATGTTCATACAGATGGCGGTGTAGATATTTCCAGGTTTATAGGGATGGCGGTGTAGATATTTTCATGTTTACACAGATGGCGGTGTAGATATTTCCATGTTTAAACAGATAGCGGTGTAGACATTTCCATGTTTACACAGATAGCGGTGTGGATATTTCCATGTTTATGCAGATAGCGGTGTAGATATTTCCATGTTTATACAGATAGCGGTGCGGATATTTCCATGTGTATACAGATAGTTGGGCAGATATTTCCATGTTTATACCGATAGCGGTGTAGATATTTCCATCTTAATACAGATGGCGGTGTAGATATGTCCATGTTTGTACAGTTGGCGGTGTAGATATTTCCATGTTCATACAGATGGCGGTGTAGATATTTTGAAGTTTATAGAGATAGCGCTGTAGTTATTTCCATATTTATAGAGAAATCTGTGTAGATATTTCCATGTATATTCAGATAGCTGTGTAGATATTTCCATGTATATTGAGATAGCAGTGTAGATATTTCCATGTTAATCCAGATGCCGGTGTACATATATCCATATTCATACAGATGGCGGTGAAGATATTTCCATGTTCATACAGATGGTGGTGTAGATATTTCCATGTTCATACAAATGGCGGTGTAGATATTTCCATGTTCATAGAGATGGCGGTGTAGACAATTCCATGTTCATACAAATGGCGGTGTAGATATTTCCATGTTCATAGAGATGGCGGTGTAGATATTTCCATATTTATACAGATAGCAGTGTAGTTATTTCCATGTTTATAGGGATAGCAGTGTAGATATTTTCATTGATATACAGATAGCTGTGTAGATATTTGCATGTTCATACAGATAGCGGTGTAGATATTTCCATGTTCATACAGATAGCGGTGTAGATATTTGCATGTTCATACAGATAGCGGTGTAGATATTTCCATGTTCATACAGATAGCGGTGTAGATATTTCCATGTTCATACAGATGGCGGTGTAGATATTTCCATGTTCATACAGTTAGCGGTGTAGATATTTCCATGTTCGTACAGATGGCGGTGTAGATATTTACATGTTCATACAGAAGACGGTGTAGATATTTCCATGTTTATAGGGATGGCGGTGTAGATATTTTCATGTTTACACAGAAGGCGGTGTAGATATATCCATGTTTACACAGATAGCGGTGTAGACATTTCCATGTTTACACAGATAGCGGTGTGGATATTTCCAGGTTTATGCAGATAGCTGTGTAGATATTTCCATGTTTATACAGATAGTGGTGCGGATATTTCTATGTTTATTCAGATAGCGGTGCGGATATTTCCATGTTTATACAGATAGTTGGGCAGATATTTCCATGTTTATACAGATAGCGGTGTAGATATATCCATCTTAATACAGATGGCGGTGTAGATATGTCCATGTTCGTACAGATGGCGGTGTAGATATTTCGAAGTTTATAGAGATAGCGCTGTAGTTATTTCCATATTTATAGAGAAATCAGTGTAGATATTTCCATGTATATTCAGATAGCTGTGTAGATATTTCCATGTTCATGCAGATAGCGGTGTAGATATTTCCATGTTCATCCAGATGCCGGTGTACATATATCCATGTTCATACAGATGGCGGTGAAGATATTTCCATGTTCATACAGATGGCGGTGTAGGTATTTCCATGTTCATACAAATGGCGGTGTAGATATTTCCATGTTCATAGAGATGGAGGTGTAGATATTTCCAGGTTCATACAAATGGCGGTGTAGATATTTCCATGTTCATAGAGATGGCGGTGTAGATATTTCCATGTTTATACAGATAGCAGTGTAGTTATTTCCATGTTTATAGAGATACCAGTGTGGATATTTCCATTGATATACAGATAGCTGTGTAGATATTTGCATGTTCATACAGATAGCGGTGTAGATATTTACATGTTCATACAGATGGCGGTGTAGATATTTCCATGTTCTACAGATAGCGGTGTTGAGATTTCCATGTTCATACAGATAGCGGTGTAGATATTTCCATGTTCATACAGATAGCGGTGTAGATATTTCCATGGTTATACAGATAGCGGTGAAGGTGTATGCATGTTTACACAGATGGCGGTGAAGATATTTCCATGTTCATACAGATAGCGGTGTAGATATTTCCATGTTCATACAGATAGCGGTGTAGTTATTTCCATGTGTAAAGAGATAGCTGTGTAGATATTTCCATGTATATGCAGATAGCTGTGTAGATATTTCCATTTTCATGCAGATAGCGGTGTATGTATTTCCATCTTCAAACAGATAGCGGTGTAGATATTTCCATGTTCATACAGATAGCGGTGTAGATATTTCCATGTTTATACAGATAGCGGTGAAGATGTATGCATGTTTACACAGATAGCGGTGTGGATATTTCCATGTTCATCCAGAGGGCTGTGTAGATATATCCATGTTCATACAGATAGCGGTGTAGATATTTCCATGTTCATACAGATAGCGGTGTAGATATTTGCATGTTCATACAGATAGCGGTGTAGATATTTCCATGTTCATACAGATAGCGGTGTAGATATTTCCATGTTCATACAGATGGCGGTGTAGATATTTCCATGTTCATACAGTTAGCGGTGAAGATATTTCCATGTTCGTACAGATGGCGGTGTAGATATTTACATGTTCATACAGAAGAGGGTGTAGATATTTCCATGTTTATAGGGATGGCGGTGTAGATATTTTCATGTTTACACAGAAGGCGGTGTAGATATTTCCATGTTTACATGGATAGCGGTGTAGACATTTCCATGTTTACACAGATAGCGGTGTGGATAATTCCAGGTTTAAGCAGATAGCAGTGTAGATATTTCCATGTTTATACAGATAGTGGTGCGGATATTTCCATGTTTATTCAGATAGCGGTGCGGATATTTCCATGTTTATACAGATAGTTGGGCAGATATTTCCATGTTTATACAGATAGCGGTGTAGATATTTCCAACTTAATACAGATGGCGGTGTAGATATGTCCATGTTCGTACAGATGGCGGTGTAGATATTTCCATGTTCATACAGATGGCGGTGTAGATATTTCGAAGTTTATAGACATAGCGCTGTAGTTATTTCCATATTTATGGAGAAATCGGTGTAGATATTTCCATTTATATTCAGATAGCTGTGTAGATATTTCCATGTTCATGCAGATAGCGGTGCAGATATTTCCATGTTCATCCAGATGCCGGTGTACATATATCCATGTTTATACAGATGGCGGTGAAGTTATTTCCATGTTCATACAGATGGTGGTGTAGGTATTTCCATGTTCATACAAATGGCGCTGTAGATATTTCCATGTTCATAGAGATGGTGGTGTAGATATTTCCATGTTCATACAAATGGCGGTGTAGATATTTCCATGTTCATAGAGATGGCGGTGTAGATATTTCCATATTTATAGAGATAGCAGTGTAGTAATTTCCATGTTTATAGAGATAGCAGAGTTGATATTTCCATTGATTTACAGATAGCTGTGTAGATATTTGCATGTTCATAGAGATAGCGGTGTAGATATTTCCATGTTCATACAGATAGCGGTGTAGAGATTTGCATGTTCATACAGATACCGGTGTAGATATTTCCATGTTCATACAGATAGCGGTGTAGATATTTCCATGTTCATACAGATATCGGTGTAGATAATTCCATGTTCATGCAGTTAGCGGTGTAGAAATTTCCATGTTCATACAGACGGCGGTGTAGATATTTACATGTTCATACAGATGGTGGTGTGGATATTTCCATGTACATACAGATAGCAGTGTAGATATTTCCATGTTCATACAGATAGCGGTGTAGATAATTCCATGTTCATACAGTTAGCTGTGTAGATATTTCCATGTTCATACAGATGGCGGTGTAGGTATTTACATGTTCATACAGATGGCCGTGTAGATATTTCCATGTTCATACAGATAGCGGTGTAGATATTTCCATGTTCATACAGATAGCGGTGTAGATATTTCCATGTTCATACAGATAGCGGTGTAGATATTTCCATGTTCATACCAATAGCGGTGTAGACATTTCCATGTTCATACAGTTAGCGGTGTAGATATTTCCATGTTCATACAGATAGCGGTGTAGTCATTTCCATGTTCATACAGATAGCGGTGTAGATATTTCCATGTTCATACAGATAGCGGTGTAGATATTTCCATGTTCATACAGATAGCGGTGTAGATAATTCCATGTTCATACAGTTAGCGGTGTAGATATTTCCATGTTCATACAGATGGCGGTGTAGATATTTACATGTTCATACAGATGGCGGTGTAGATATTTCCATGTTCATACAGATAGCGGTGTAGATATTTCCATGTTCCTACAGATAGCGGTGTAGATAATTAAATGTTCATACAGTTAGCTGTGTAGATATTTCCATGTTCACACAGATGGCGGTGTAGATATTTCCATGTTCATACAGATGGCGGTGTAGATATTTCCATGTTCATACAGATAGCGGTGTGGATATTTCCATGTTCATACAGATAGCGGTGTAGATATTTCCATGTTCATACCAATAGCGGTGTAGGCATTTCCATGTTCATACATGTAGCGGTGTAGATATTTCCATGTTCATACAGATGGCGGTGAAGATATTTCCATGTTCATACAGATGGCTGTGTAGATATTTCCATGTTTGTACGGATGGCAGTGTAGATATTTCCATGTTCATACAGGTGGCGGTGTAGATATTTCCATGTTTATACAGATAGCAGTGTAGTTATTTCCATGTTAATAGAGATAGCTGTGTGGATATTTCCATTGATATACAGATAGCTGTGTAGATATGTGCATGTTCATACAAATAGCGGTGTAGATATTTCCATGTTCGTACAGATAGCGGTGTAGATATTTCCATGTTCATACAGATAGCGGTGTAGATATTTCCATCTTCATACAGATAAAGGTGTAGATATTTCCGTGTTCATACAGACAGCGGTGTAGATATTTCCATGTTCATACAGTTAGCGGTGTAGATACTTCCATGTTCATACAGATGGCGGTGTAGATATTTACATGTTCATACAGATGGCTGTATAGATATTTCCATGTTCGTACAGATGGCGGTGTAGATATTTCCATGTTCATAGAGATGGCGGTGCAGATATTTCCATGTTTATGCAGATAGCGGTATAGATATTTCCATGTTTATACAGATGGTGGTGTAGATATTTCCATGTTTATAGAGATGGATGTCTAGATATTTCCATGTTTACAGAGATAGTGGTGTAGTTATTTCCAAGTTTATGGAGACAGCGTTGTAAATATTTCCATGTTTATACAGATAGCTGTGAAGATATTTCCTTGTTTATACAGATAGCGGTGTAGATATTTCCATGTTTATACAGATAGCAGTGTAGATATTTCCATGTTTATAGAGATTGTGGTGTAGATAATTTCAATTTTATACAGAGAGCAGTGTAGATATTTCCAAGTTCATACAGATAGCGGTGTAGATATTTCCACGTTTATAGAGATGGCGGTGTAGATATTTCCATGTTCATACAGATGGCGGTGTAGATATTTCCATGTTTATAGGGATGGCGGTGTAGATATTTTCATGTTTACACAGATGGCGGTGTAGATATTTCCATGTTTAAACAGATAGCGGTGTAGACATTTCCATGTTTACACAGATAGCGGTGTGGATATTTCCATGTTTATGCAGATAGCGGTGTAGATATTTCCATGTTTATACAGATAGCGGTGCGGATATTTCCATGTGTATACAGATAGTTGGGCAGATATTTCCATGTTTATACCGATAGCGGTGTAGATATTTCCATCTTAATACAGATGGCGGTGTAGATATGTCCATGTTTGTACAGTTGGCGGTGTAGATATTTCCATGTTCATACAGATGGCGGTGTAGATATTTCGAAGTTTATAGAGATAGCGCTGTAGTTATTTCCATATTTATAGAGAAATCTGTGTAGATATTTCCATGTATATTCAGATAGCTGTGTAGATATTTCCATGTATATTGAGATAGCAGTGTAGATATTTCCATGTTAATCCAGACGCCGGTGTACATATATCCATGTTCATACAGATGGCGGTGAAGATATTTCCATGTTCATACAGATGGCGGTGTAGATATTTCCATGTTCATACAAATGGCGGTGTAGATATTTCCATGTTCATAGAGATGGCGGTGTAGATAATTCCATGTTCATACAAATGGCGGTGTAGATATTTCCATGTTCATAGAGATGGCGGTGTAGATATTTCCATATTTATACAGATAGCAGTGTAGTTATTTCCATGTTTATAGGAATAGCAGTGTAGATATTTTCATTGATATACAGATAGTTGTGTAGATATTTGCATGTTCATACAGATAGCGGTGTAGATATTTACATGTTCATACAGATGGCGGTGTAGATATTTCCATGTTCTACAGATAGCGGTGTTGAGATTTCCATGTTCATACAGATAGCGGTGTAGATATTTCCATGTTCATACAGATAGCGGTGTAGATATTTCCATGGTTATACAGATAGCGGTGAAGTTGTATGCATGTTTACACAGATGGCGGTGAAGATATTTCCATGTTCATACAGATAGCGGTGTAGATATTTCCATGTTCATACAGATAGCGGTGTAGTTATTTCCATGTGTAAAGAGATAGCTGTGTAGATATTTCCATGTATATGCAGATAGCTGTGTAGATATTTCCATTTTCATGCAGATAGCGGTGTATGTATTTCCATCTTCAAACAGATAGCGGTGTAGATATTTCCATGTTCATACAGATAGCGGTGTAGATATTTCCATGTTTATACAGATAGCGGTGAAGATGTATGCATGTTTACACAGATATCTGTGTGGATATTTCCATGTTCATCCAGAGGGCTGTGTAGATATATCCATGTTAATACAGATAGCGGTGTAGATATTTCCATGTTCATACAGATAGCGGTGTAGATATTTCCATGTTCATACAGATAGCGGTGTAGATATTTCCATGTTCATACAGATAGCGGTGCTGATATTTCCATGTTTATACAGATAGCGGTGTAGATATTTCCATGTTTATACAGATAGCGGTGTAGATATTTCCATGTTTATACAGATAGCGGTGTAGATATCTCCATCTTAATACAGATGGTGGTGTAGATATTTATATGTTCATACAGATTGCGGTGCAGATATTTCCATGTTAATACAGATGGCGGTGTGGATATTTCCATGTTCATACAGATAGTGGTGTAGTTATTTCCATGTGTAAAGATATAGCTGTGTAGATATTTCCATGTATATGCAGATAGCAGTGTAGATATTTCCATTTTCATGCAGATAGCAGTGTAGATATTTCCATGTTCAAACAGATAGCGGTGTAGATATTTCCATGTTCATACAGATAGCGGTGTAGATATTTCCATGTTCATACAGATAGCGGTGTAGATATTTCCATGTTTATACAGATAGCGGTGAAGATGTATGCATGTTTACACAGATAGCGGTGTAGATATTTCCATGTTCATACAGATAGTGGTGTAGATATTTCCATGTTCCTCCAGATGGCTGTGTAGATATATCCATGTTCATACAGATAGTGGTGTAGATATTTCCATGTTCATACAGATAGCGGTGCTGATATTTCCATGTTTATACAGGCAGCGGTGTAGTTATTTCCATGTTCATACAGATGGCTGTGTAGATATTTCCATGTTCATACAGTTAGCGGTGTAGATATTTCCATGTTCGTACAGATGGCGGTGTAGATATTTACATGTTCATACAGAAGACGGTGTAGATATTTCCATGTTTATAGGGATGGCGGTGTAGATATTTTCATATTTGCACAGAAGGCGGTGTAGATATTTCCATGTTTACACGGATAGCGGTGTAGACATTTCCATGTTTACACAGATAGCGGTGTGGATATTTCCAGGTTTATGTAGATAGCTGTGTAGATATTTCCATGTTTATACAGATAGTGGTGCGGATATTTCTATGTTTATTCAGATAGCGGTGCGGATATTTCCATGTTTATACAGATAGTTGGGCAGATATTTCCAAGTTTATACAGATAGCGGTGTAGATATATCCATCTTAATACAGATGGCGGTGTAGATATGTCCATGTTCGTACAGATGGCGGTGTAGATATTTCCATGTTCATACAGATGGCGGTGTAGATATTTCGAAGTTTATAGAGATAGCGCTGTAGTTATTTCCATATTTATAGAGAAGTCAGTGTAGATATTTCCATGTATATTCAGATAGCTGTGTAGATATTTCCATGTTCATGCAGATAGCGGTGTTGATATTTCCATGTTCATCCAGATGCCGGTGTACATATATCCATGTTCATACAGATGGCGGTGAAGATATTTCCATGTTCATACAGATGGCGGTGTAGGTATTTCCATGTTCATACAAATGGCGGTGTAGATATTTCCATGTTCATTGAGATGGCGGTGTAGATATTTCCAGGTTCATACAAATGGCGGTGTAGATATTTCCATGTTCATAGAGATGGCGGTGTAGATATTTCCATGTTTATACAGATAGCAGTGTAGTTATTTCCATGTTTATAGAGATACCAGTGTGGATATTTCCATTGATATACAGATAGCTGTGTAGATATTTGCATGTTCATACAGATAGCGGTGTAGATATTTACATGTTCATACAGATGGCGGTGTAGATATTTCCATGTTTACACAGATAGCGGTGTTGAGATTTCCATGTTCATACAGATAGCGGTGTAGATATTTCCATGTTCATACAGATAGCGGTGTAGATATTTCCATGGTTATACAGATAGCGGTGAAGTTGTATGCATGTTTACACAGATGGCGGTGAAGATATTTCCATGTTCATACAGATAGCGGTGTAGATATTTCCATGTTCATACAGATAGCGGTGTAGTTATTTCCATGTGTAAAGAGATAGCTGTGTAGATATTTCCATATATATGCAGATAGCTGTGTAGATATTTCCATTTTCATGCAGATAGCGGTGTATGTATTTCCATCTTCAAACAGATAGCGGTGTAGATATTTCCATGTTCATACAGATAGCGGTGTAGATATTTCCATGTTTATACAGATAGCGGTGAAGATGTATGCATGTTTACACAGATAGCGGTGTGGATATTTCCATGTTCATCCAGAGGGCTGTGTAGATATATCCATGTTCATACAGATAGCGGTGTAGATATTTCCATGTTCATACAGATAGCGCTGTAGATATTTCCATGTTCATACAGATAGCGGTGTAGATATTTCCATGTTCATACAGATAGCGGTGCTGATATTTCCATGTTTATACAGATAGCGGTGTAGATATTTCCATGTTTATACAGATAGCGGTGTAGATATTTCCATGTTTATACAGATAGCGGTGTAGATATCTCCATCTTAATACAGATGGTGGTGTAGATATTTATATGTTCATACAGATTGCGGTGCAGATATTTCCATGTTCATACAGATGGCGGTGTGGATATTTCCATGTTCATACAGATAGTGGTGTAGTTATTTCCATGTGTAAAGATATAGCTGTGTAGATATTTCTATGTATATGCAGATAGCAGTGTAGATATTTCCATTTTCATGCAGATAGCAGTGTAGATATTTCCATGTTCAAACAGATAGCGGTGTAGATATTTCCATGTTCATACAGATAGCGGTGTAGATATTTCCATGTTCATACAGATAGCGGTGTAGATATTTCCATGTTCATACAGATAGCGGTGCTGATATTTCCATGTTTATACAGGCAGCGGTGTAGCTATTTCCATGTTCCTACAGATAGTGGTGTAGATATTTCCATGTTCATACAGATAGCGGTGCTGATATTTCCATGTTTATACAGGCAGCGGTGTAGATATTTCCATGTTTATACAGATAGCGGTTTAGATATTTCCTTCTTAATACAGATGGCGGTGTATTTATATGTTCATACAGATGGCGGTGTAGATATTTCCATGTTTATACAGATAGCAGTGTAGATATCTCCATCTTAATACAGATGGCGGTGTAGATAGTTATATGTTCATACAGATGGCGGTGCAGATATTTCCATGTTCATACAGATGGCGGTGTAGTTATTTCCATGTTCATACAGATAGTGGTGTAGTTATTTCCATGTGTAAAGAGATAGCTGTGTAGATATTTAGATGTATATGCAGATAGCAGTGTAGATATTTCCATTTTCATGCAGATAGCGGTGTAGATATTTCCATGTCCAAACAGATAGCTTTGTAGGTATTTCCATGTTCATACAGATAGCGGTGTAGATATTTCCATGTTCATACCGATAGCGGTCCAGATATTTCCATGTTTATACAGATAGTGGTGAAGATGTATGCATGTTTTCACAGATAGCGGTGTAGATATTTCCATGTTCATCCAGATGGCTGTGTAGATATATCCATGTTCATACAGATAGCGGTGTAGATATTTCCATGTTCATACAGATAGCGGTGTAGATATTTCCATGTTCATCCAGATGGCTGTGAAGAAATATCCATGTTCATACAGATAGCGGAGTAGATATTTCCATGTTCATTCAGATAGTGGTGTAGATATTTCCATGTTCATACAGATAGCGGTGTAGCTATTTCCATGTTCATACAGATAGCGGTGTAGATATTTCCATGTTCGTACAGATAGCGTTGTAGATATTTCCATGTTCCTCCAGATGGCTGTGTAGATATATCCATGTTCATACAGATGGCGGTGTAGATATCTCCATGTTCCTAGAAATAGCGGTGCTGATATTTCCATGTTTATACAGGTAGCGGTGTAGAAATTTCCATGTTTATCCAGATAGCGGTGTAGATATTTCCAGGTTTATACAGATAGCGGTGTAGATATCTCCATCTTAATACAGATGGCGGTGTAGATGTTTATATGTTCATACAGATGGCGGTGTAGATATTTCCATGTTCATCCAGATGGCTCTGTAGATATATCCATGTTCGTACAGATGGCGGTGAAGATATTTCCCTGTTCATACAGATAGCGGTGTAGATATTTCCATGTTCATACAGATAGCGGTGTAGATATTTCCATGTTCATACAGATAGCGGTGTAGCTATTTCCATGTTCATACAGATAGCGGTGTAGGTATTTCTATGTTCCTCCAGATGGCTGTGTAGATATATCCATGTTCATACAGATGGCGGTGTAGATATCTCCATGTTCATACAGATAGTGGGGCTGATATTTCCATGTTCATACAGATAGCAGTGCTGATATTTCCATGTTTATACAGATAGCGGTGTAGATATTTCCATGTTTATTCAGATAGCGGTGTAGATATCTCCATCTTAATACAGATGGCAGTGTAGATATTTATATGTTCATACAGATGGCGGTGCAGATATTTCCATGTTCATACAGATGGCGGTGTAGATATTTCCATGTTCATACAGATAGCGGTGTAGTTATTTACATGTGAAAAGAGATAGCTGTGTAGATATTTCCATGTACATGCAGATAGCTGTGTAGATATTTCCATTTTCATGCAGATAGCTGTGTAGATATTTCCATTTTCATGCAGATAGCGGTGTATATATTTCCATCTTCAAACAGATAGCGGTGTAGATATTTCCATGTTCATACAGATAGCGGTGTAGATATTTCCATGTTTATACAGATAGCGGTGAAGATGTATGCATGTTTACACAGATAGCGGTGTGGATATTTCCATGTTCATCCAGAGGGCTGTGTAGAAATATCCATGTTCATCCACATGGCTGTGTAGATATATCCATGTTCATACAGATGGCGGTGAAGGTATTTCCATGTTCATTCAGATAGCGGTGTAGATATTTCCATGTTTATACAGATAGCGGTGTAGATATTTCCATGTTCAAACAGATAGCGGTGTAGATATTTCCATGTTTATACAGATAGCGGTGAAGACGTATGCATGTTTACACAGATAGCGGTGTAGATATTTCCATGTTCATACAGATGGCTGTGTAGATATATCCATGTTCATACAGATAGCGGTGTAGATATTTCCATGTTCATACAGATAGCGGTGCTGATATTTCCATGTTTATATGGGTAGCGGTGTAGATATTTCCATGTTTATACAGATAGCGGTGTAGATATTTCCAGGTTTATACAGATAGCGGTGTAGATATCTCCATCTTAATACAGATGGCGGTGCAGATATTTCCATGTTCATCCAGATGGCTGTGTAGATATATCCATGTTCACACAGATGGCGGTGAAGATATTTCCATGTTCATACAGATAGCGGTGTAGTTATTTCCACGTGTAAAGAGATAGCTGTGTAGATATTTCCATGTATATGCAGATAACTGTGTAGATATTTCCATTTTCATGCAGATAGCGGTGTAGATATTTCCATGTTCAAACAGATAGCGGTGTAGATATTTCCATGTTCATACAGATAGCGGTGTAGATATTTCCATGTTTATACAGATAGCGGTGAAGATGTATGCATGTTTACACAGATAGCGGTGTATATATTTCCATGTTCATACAGATAGCTGTGTAGATATTTCAATGTTCATCCAGATGGCTGTGGAGATATATCCATGTTCATACAGATGGCGGTGAAGATTTTTCCATGTTTATAGAGATAGCGGTGTAGATATTTCCATGTTCATACAGATAGCGGTGTAGATATTTCCATGTTCATACAGATAGCGGTGTAGCTATTTCCATGTTCATACAGATAGCGGTGCAGATATTTCCATGTTCATCCAGATGGCTGTGTAGATATATCCATGTTCACACAGATGGCGGTGAAGATATTTCCATGTTCATACAGATAGCGGTGTAGATATTTCCATGTTCACACAGATAGCAGTGTAGGTATTTCCATGTTCATACAGATAGAGGGGCTATTTCCATGTTCATACAGATAGCGGTGTTGATATTTCCATGTTTATACAGGTAGCGGTGTAGATATTTCCATATTAATACAGATAGTGGTGTAGATATTTCCATGTTTATACAGATAGCGGTGTAGATATTTCCATGTTTATAAAGATGGCGGTGTAGATATCTACATCTTAATACAGATCGCCGTGTAGATATTTATATGTTCATACAGATGGCGGTGCAGATATTTCCGTGTTCATACAAATGGCGGTGTAGATATTTCCATGTTCATACAGATAGCGGTGTAGTTATTTCCACGTGTAAAGAGATAGCTGTGTAGATATTTCCATGTATATGCAGATAGCTGTGTAGATATTTCCATTTTCATGCAGATAGCGGTGTAGATATTTCCATGTTCACATAGCGGTGTAGATATTTCCATGTTCATACAGATAGCGGTGTAGATATTTCCATGTTTATACAGATTGCGGTGAAGATGTATGCATATTTACACATAGAGCGGTGTAGATATTTCCATGTTCATACAGATAGCGGTGTAGATGTTTCCGTGTTCAACCAGATGGCTGTGTAGATATTTCCATGTTCATACAGATAGTGGTGTTGCTATGTTCATGTTCATGGGGTTAGCGGTGTAGATATTTCCAAGTTCATACAGATAGCGGTGCAGATATTTCCATGTTTATACAGGTAGCGGTGTAGATATTTCCATGTTTATACAGATTGCGGTGTAGATATTTCCATGTTTATACAGATAGCGGTGTAGATATCTCCATCTTAATATAGATGGTGGTGTAGATATTTATATGTTCATACAGATGGCGGTGCAGATATTTCCATGTTCATACAGATGGCGGTGTAGATATTTGTATGTTTATAGAGATAGCGCTGTAGTTATTTCCATGTGTAAAGAGATATCTTTGTAGATATTTCCATGTATATGCAGATGGCTGTGTAGAGATTTCCATTTTCATGCAGATAGCGGTTTAGATATTTCCATGTTCAGATAGCGGTGTAGATATTTCCATGTTCATACAGATAGTAGTGTAGATATTTCCATGTTTATATAGATAGCGGTGAAGATGTATGCATGTTTACACAGATAGTGTTGTAGATATTTCCATCTTCATACAGATAGCGGTGTAGATATTTCCATGTTCTTCCAGATGGCTGTGTAGATATATCCTTTTCATACAGATGGCGGTGAAGATATTTCCATGTTCATACAGATAGCGGTGTAGTTATTTCCACGTGTAAAGAGATAGCTGTGTAGATATTTCCATGTACATGCAGATAGCAGTGTAGATATTTCCATTTTCATGCAGATAGCGGTTTAGATATTTCCATGTTCAAACAGATAGCGGTGTAGATATTTCCATGTTCATACAGATAGCGGTGTAGATATTTCCATGGTTATTCAGATAGCGGTGAAGGTGTATGCATGTTTACACAGATGGTGGTGAAGATATTTCCATGTTCATACAGATAGCGGTGTAGATATTTCCATGTTCATACAGATAGCGGTGTAGATATTTCCATGTTCGTACAGATGGCTGTGTAGATATATCCATGTTCATACAGATGGCGGTGTAGATATTTCCTAGTTCATACAGATAGCGGTGTAGATATATCCATGTTCATACAGATAGCGGTGTAGATATTTCCATGTTCATACCGATAGTGGTGCTGATATTTCCATGTTTATACAGGTAGCGGTGTAGATATTTCCATGTTTATACAGATACTGGCGTAGATATTTCCATGTTTATACAGATATCGGTGTAGATATTTCCATCTTTATACAGATAGCGGTGTAGATATCTCCTTCTTAATACAGATGGCTTTGTAGATATTTATATGTTCATACAGATGGCGGTGCAGATATATCCATGTCCATACAGATGGCGGTGTAGATATTTCCATGTTTATAGAGATAGCTGTGTAGTTATTTCCATGTGTAAAGAGATAGCTGTGTAGATATTTCCATGTATATGCAGATAGCTGTGTAGATATTTCCATTTTCATGCAGACAGCGGTGTAGATATTTCCATGTTCATATAGATATCGGTGCTGATATTTCCATGTTTATACAGGTAGTGGTGTAGATATTTCCATGTATATACAGATAGCGGTGTAGATATTTCCATGTTTATACAGATAGCGGTGTAGATATTTCCATGTTTATACAGATAGCAGTGTAGATATCTCTATCTTAATACAGATGGCGGTGTAGATATTTATATTTTCATACAGATGGCGGTGCAGATATTTCCATGTTCATACAGATGGCGGTGTAGTTATTTCCATGTTCATACAGATAACGGTGTAGTTATTTCCATGTGTAAAGAGATAGCTGTGTAGATATTTAAATGTAAATGCAGATAGCAGTGTAGATATTTCCATTTTCATGTAGATATCAGTGTAGATATCTCCATCTTAATATAGATGGCGGTGTAGATATTTATATGTTCATACAGATGGCATTGCAGATATTTCCATGTTCATACAGATGGCGGTGTAGATATTTGTATGTTTATAGATATAGCGCTGTAGTTATTTCCATGTGTAAAGAGATAGCTTTGTAGATATTTCCATGTATATGCAGATTGCTGTGTAGATATTTCCATTTTCATGCAGATAGCGGTGTAGATATTTCCATGTTCAAACAGATAGCGGTGTAGATATTTTCATTTTCATACAGATAGCGGTGTAGATATTTCCATGTTCATACAGATAGCGGTGTAGCTATTTCCATGTTCATACAGATAGCGGTGCAGATATTTCCATGTTCATCCAGATGGCTGTGTAGATATATCCATGTTCACACAGATGGCGGTGAAGATATTTCCATGTTCATACAGATAGCGGTGTAGATATTTCCATGTTCACACAGATAGCAGTGTAGGTATTTCCATGTTCATACAGATAGAGGGGCTATTTCCATGTTCATACAGATAGCGGTGTTGATATTTCCATGTTTATACAGGTAGCGGTGTAGATATTTCCATATTAATACAGATAGTGGTGTAGATATTTCCATGTTTATACAGATAGCGGTGTAGATATTTCCATGTTTATAAAGATGGCGGTGTAGATATCTACATCTTAATACAGATCGCCGTGTAGATATTTATATGTTCATACAGATGGCGGTGCAGATATTTCCGTGTTCATACAAATGGCGGTGTAGATATTTCCATGTTCATACAGATAGCGGTGTAGTTATTTCCACGTGTAAAGAGATAGCTGTGTAGATATTTCCATGTATATGCAGATAGCTGTGTAGATATTTCCATTTTCATGCAGATAGCGGTGTAGATATTTCCATGTTCACATAGCGGTGTAGATATTTCCATGTTCATACAGATAGCGGTGTAGATATTTCCATGTTTATACAGATTGCGGTGAAGATGTATGCATATTTACACATAGAGCGGTGTAGATATTTCCATGTTCATACAGATAGCGGTGTAGATGTTTCCGTGTTCAACCAGATGGCTGTGTAGATATTTCCATGTTCATACAGATAGTGGTGTTGCTATGTTCATGTTCATGGGGTTAGCGGTGTAGATATTTCCAAGTTCATACAGATAGCGGTGCAGATATTTCCATGTTTATACAGGTAGCGGTGTAGATATTTCCATGTTTATACAGATTGCGGTGTAGATATTTCCATGTTTATACAGATAGCGGTGTAGATATCTCCATCTTAATATAGATGGTGGTGTAGATATTTATATGTTCATACAGATGGCGGTGCAGATATTTCCATGTTCATACAGATGGCGGTGTAGATATTTGTATGTTTATAGAGATAGCGCTGTAGTTATTTCCATGTGTAAAGAGATATCTTTGTAGATATTTCCATGTATATGCAGATGGCTGTGTAGAGATTTCCATTTTCATGCAGATAGCGGTTTAGATATTTCCATGTTCAGATAGCGGTGTAGATATTTCCATGTTCATACAGATAGTAGTGTAGATATTTCCATGTTTATATAGATAGCGGTGAAGATGTATGCATGTTTACACAGATAGTGTTGTAGATATTTCCATCTTCATACAGATAGCGGTGTAGATATTTCCATGTTCTTCCAGATGGCTGTGTAGATATATCCTTTTCATACAGATGGCGGTGAAGATATTTCCATGTTCATACAGATAGCGGTGTAGTTATTTCCACGTGTAAAGAGATAGCTGTGTAGATATTTCCATGTACATGCAGATAGCAGTGTAGATATTTCCATTTTCATGCAGATAGCGGTTTAGATATTTCCATGTTCAAACAGATAGCGGTGTAGATATTTCCATGTTCATACAGATAGCGGTGTAGATATTTCCATGGTTATTCAGATAGCGGTGAAGGTGTATGCATGTTTACACAGATGGTGGTGAAGATATTTCCATGTTCATACAGATAGCGGTGTAGATATTTCCATGTTCATACAGATAGCGGTGTAGATATTTCCATGTTCGTACAGATGGCTGTGTAGATATATCCATGTTCATACAGATGGCGGTGTAGATATTTCCTAGTTCATACAGATAGCGGTGTAGATATATCCATGTTCATACAGATAGCGGTGTAGATATTTCCATGTTCATACCGATAGCGGTGCTGATATTTCCATGTTTATACAGGTAGCGGTGTAGATATTTCCATGTTTATACAGATACTGGCGTAGATATTTCCATGTTTATACAGATATCGGTGTAGATATTTCCATCTTTATACAGATAGCGGTGTAGATATCTCCTTCTTAATACAGATGGCTTTGTAGATATTTATATGTTCATACAGATGGCGGTGCAGATATATCCATGTCCATACAGATGGCGGTGTAGATATTTCCATGTTTATAGAGATAGCTGTGTAGTTATTTCCATGTGTAAAGAGATAGCTGTGTAGATATTTCCATGTATATGCAGATAGCTGTGTAGATATTTCCATTTTCATGCAGACAGCGGTGTAGATATTTCCATGTTCATATAGATATCGGTGCTGATATTTCCATGTTTATACAGGTAGTGGTGTAGATATTTCCATGTATATACAGATAGCGGTGTAGATATTTCCATGTTTATACAGATAGCGGTGTAGATATTTCCATGTTTATACAGATAGCAGTGTAGATATCTCTATCTTAATACAGATGGCGGTGTAGATATTTATATTTTCATACAGATGGCGGTGCAGATATTTCCATGTTCATACAGATGGCGGTGTAGTTATTTCCATGTTCATACAGATAACGGTGTAGTTATTTCCATGTGTAAAGAGATAGCTGTGTAGATATTTAAATGTAAATGCAGATAGCAGTGTAGATATTTCCATTTTCATGTAGATATCAGTGTAGATATCTCCATCTTAATATAGATGGCGGTGTAGATATTTATATGTTCATACAGATGGCATTGCAGATATTTCCATGTTCATACAGATGGCGGTGTAGATATTTGTATGTTTATAGATATAGCGCTGTAGTTATTTCCATGTGTAAAGAGATAGCTTTGTAGATATTTCCATGTATATGCAGATTGCTGTGTAGATATTTCCATTTTCATGCAGATAGCGGTGTAGATATTTCCATGTTCAAACAGATAGCGGTGTAGATATTTTCATTTTCATACAGATAGCGGTGTAGATATTTCCATGTTCATACAGATAGCGGTGTAGCTATTTCCATGTTCATACAGATAGCGGTGCAGATATTTCCATGTTCATCCAGATGGCTGTGTAGATATATCCATGTTCACACAGATGGCGGTGAAGATATTTCCATGTTCATACAGATAGCGGTGTAGATATTTCCATGTTCACACAGATAGCAGTGTAGGTATTTCCATGTTCATACAGATAGAGGGGCTATTTCCATGTTCATACAGATAGCGGTGTTGATATTTCCATGTTTATACAGGTAGCGGTGTAGATATTTCCATATTAATACAGATAGTGGTGTAGATATTTCCATGTTTATACAGATAGCGGTGTAGATATTTCCATGTTTATAAAGATGGCGGTGTAGATATCTACATCTTAATACAGATCGCCGTGTAGATATTTATATGTTCATACAGATGGCGGTGCAGATATTTCCGTGTTCATACAAATGGCGGTGTAGATATTTCCATGTTCATACAGATAGCGGTGTAGTTATTTCCACGTGTAAAGAGATAGCTGTGTAGATATTTCCATGTATATGCAGATAGCTGTGTAGATATTTCCATTTTCATGCAGATAGCGGTGTAGATATTTCCATGTTCACATAGCGGTGTAGATATTTCCATGTTCATACAGATAGCGGTGTAGATATTTCCATGTTTATACAGATTGCGGTGAAGATGTATGCATATTTACACATAGAGCGGTGTAGATATTTCCATGTTCATACAGATAGCGGTGTAGATGTTTCCGTGTTCAACCAGATGGCTGTGTAGATATTTCCATGTTCATACAGATAGTGGTGTTGCTATGTTCATGTTCATGGGGTTAGCGGTGTAGATATTTCCAAGTTCATACAGATAGCGGTGCAGATATTTCCATGTTTATACAGGTAGCGGTGTAGATATTTCCATGTTTATACAGATTGCGGTGTAGATATTTCCATGTTTATACAGATAGCGGTGTAGATATCTCCATCTTAATATAGATGGTGGTGTAGATATTTATATGTTCATACAGATGGCGGTGCAGATATTTCCATGTTCATACAGATGGCGGTGTAGATATTTGTATGTTTATAGAGATAGCGCTGTAGTTATTTCCATGTGTAAAGAGATATCTTTGTAGATATTTCCATGTATATGCAGATGGCTGTGTAGAGATTTCCATTTTCATGCAGATAGCGGTTTAGATATTTCCATGTTCAGATAGCGGTGTAGATATTTCCATGTTCATACAGATAGTAGTGTAGATATTTCCATGTTTATATAGATAGCGGTGAAGATGTATGCATGTTTACACAGATAGTGTTGTAGATATTTCCATCTTCATACAGATAGCGGTGTAGATATTTCCATGTTCTTCCAGATGGCTGTGTAGATATATCCTTTTCATACAGATGGCGGTGAAGATATTTCCATGTTCATACAGATAGCGGTGTAGTTATTTCCACGTGTAAAGAGATAGCTGTGTAGATATTTCCATGTACATGCAGATAGCAGTGTAGATATTTCCATTTTCATGCAGATAGCGGTTTAGATATTTCCATGTTCAAACAGATAGCGGTGTAGATATTTCCATGTTCATACAGATAGCGGTGTAGATATTTCCATGGTTATTCAGATAGCGGTGAAGGTGTATGCATGTTTACACAGATGGTGGTGAAGATATTTCCATGTTCATACAGATAGCGGTGTAGATATTTCCATGTTCATACAGATAGCGGTGTAGATATTTCCATGTTCGTACAGATGGCTGTGTAGATATATCCATGTTCATACAGATGGCGGTGTAGATATTTCCTAGTTCATACAGATAGCGGTGTAGATATATCCATGTTCATACAGATAGCGGTGTAGATATTTCCATGTTCATACCGATAGCGGTGCTGATATTTCCATGTTTATACAGGTAGCGGTGTAGATATTTCCATGTTTATACAGATACTGGCGTAGATATTTCCATGTTTATACAGATATCGGTGTAGATATTTCCATCTTTATACAGATAGCGGTGTAGATATCTCCTTCTTAATACAGATGGCTTTGTAGATATTTATATGTTCATACAGATGGCGGTGCAGATATATCCATGTCCATACAGATGGCGGTGTAGATATTTCCATGTTTATAGAGATAGCTGTGTAGTTATTTCCATGTGTAAAGAGATAGCTGTGTAGATATTTCCATGTATATGCAGATAGCTGTGTAGATATTTCCATTTTCATGCAGACAGCGGTGTAGATATTTCCATGTTCATATAGATATCGGTGCTGATATTTCCATGTTTATACAGGTAGTGGTGTAGATATTTCCATGTATATACAGATAGCGGTGTAGATATTTCCATGTTTATACAGATAGCGGTGTAGATATTTCCATGTTTATACAGATAGCAGTGTAGATATCTCTATCTTAATACAGATGGCGGTGTAGATATTTATATTTTCATACAGATGGCGGTGCAGATATTTCCATGTTCATACAGATGGCGGTGTAGTTATTTCCATGTTCATACAGATAACGGTGTAGTTATTTCCATGTGTAAAGAGATAGCTGTGTAGATATTTAAATGTAAATGCAGATAGCAGTGTAGATATTTCCATTTTCATGTAGATATCAGTGTAGATATCTCCATCTTAATATAGATGGCGGTGTAGATATTTATATGTTCATACAGATGGCATTGCAGATATTTCCATGTTCATACAGATGGCGGTGTAGATATTTGTATGTTTATAGATATAGCGCTGTAGTTATTTCCATGTGTAAAGAGATAGCTTTGTAGATATTTCCATGTATATGCAGATTGCTGTGTAGATATTTCCATTTTCATGCAGATAGCGGTGTAGATATTTCCATGTTCAAACAGATAGCGGTGTAGATATTTTCATTTTCATACAGATAGCGGTGTAGATATTTCCATGTTCATACAGATAGCGGTGTAGCTATTTCCATGTTCATACAGATAGCGGTGCAGATATTTCCATGTTCATCCAGATGGCTGTGTAGATATATCCATGTTCACACAGATGGCGGTGAAGATATTTCCATGTTCATACAGATAGCGGTGTAGATATTTCCATGTTCACACAGATAGCAGTGTAGGTATTTCCATGTTCATACAGATAGAGGGGCTATTTCCATGTTCATACAGATAGCGGTGTTGATATTTCCATGTTTATACAGGTAGCGGTGTAGATATTTCCATATTAATACAGATAGTGGTGTAGATATTTCCATGTTTATACAGATAGCGGTGTAGATATTTCCATGTTTATAAAGATGGCGGTGTAGATATCTACATCTTAATACAGATCGCCGTGTAGATATTTATATGTTCATACAGATGGCGGTGCAGATATTTCCGTGTTCATACAAATGGCGGTGTAGATATTTCCATGTTCATACAGATAGCGGTGTAGTTATTTCCACGTGTAAAGAGATAGCTGTGTAGATATTTCCATGTATATGCAGATAGCTGTGTAGATATTTCCATTTTCATGCAGATAGCGGTGTAGATATTTCCATGTTCACATAGCGGTGTAGATATTTCCATGTTCATACAGATAGCGGTGTAGATATTTCCATGTTTATACAGATTGCGGTGAAGATGTATGCATATTTACACATAGAGCGGTGTAGATATTTCCATGTTCATACAGATAGCGGTGTAGATGTTTCCGTGTTCAACCAGATGGCTGTGTAGATATTTCCATGTTCATACAGATAGTGGTGTTGCTATGTTCATGTTCATGGGGTTAGCGGTGTAGATATTTCCAAGTTCATACAGATAGCGGTGCAGATATTTCCATGTTTATACAGGTAGCGGTGTAGATATTTCCATGTTTATACAGATTGCGGTGTAGATATTTCCATGTTTATACAGATAGCGGTGTAGATATCTCCATCTTAATATAGATGGTGGTGTAGATATTTATATGTTCATACAGATGGCGGTGCAGATATTTCCATGTTCATACAGATGGCGGTGTAGATATTTGTATGTTTATAGAGATAGCGCTGTAGTTATTTCCATGTGTAAAGAGATATCTTTGTAGATATTTCCATGTATATGCAGATGGCTGTGTAGAGATTTCCATTTTCATGCAGATAGCGGTTTAGATATTTCCATGTTCAGATAGCGGTGTAGATATTTCCATGTTCATACAGATAGTAGTGTAGATATTTCCATGTTTATATAGATAGCGGTGAAGATGTATGCATGTTTACACAGATAGTGTTGTAGATATTTCCATCTTCATACAGATAGCGGTGTAGATATTTCCATGTTCTTCCAGATGGCTGTGTAGATATATCCTTTTCATACAGATGGCGGTGAAGATATTTCCATGTTCATACAGATAGCGGTGTAGTTATTTCCACGTGTAAAGAGATAGCTGTGTAGATATTTCCATGTACATGCAGATAGCAGTGTAGATATTTCCATTTTCATGCAGATAGCGGTTTAGATATTTCCATGTTCAAACAGATAGCGGTGTAGATATTTCCATGTTCATACAGATAGCGGTGTAGATATTTCCATGGTTATTCAGATAGCGGTGAAGGTGTATGCATGTTTACACAGATGGTGGTGAAGATATTTCCATGTTCATACAGATAGCGGTGTAGATATTTCCATGTTCATACAGATAGCGGTGTAGATATTTCCATGTTCGTACAGATGGCTGTGTAGATATATCCATGTTCATACAGATGGCGGTGTAGATATTTCCTAGTTCATACAGATAGCGGTGTAGATATATCCATGTTCATACAGATAGCGGTGTAGATATTTCCATGTTCATACCGATAGCGGTGCTGATATTTCCATGTTTATACAGGTAGCGGTGTAGATATTTCCATGTTTATACAGATACTGGCGTAGATATTTCCATGTTTATACAGATATCGGTGTAGATATTTCCATCTTTATACAGATAGCGGTGTAGATATCTCCTTCTTAATACAGATGGCTTTGTAGATATTTATATGTTCATACAGATGGCGGTGCAGATATATCCATGTCCATACAGATGGCGGTGTAGATATTTCCATGTTTATAGAGATAGCTGTGTAGTTATTTCCATGTGTAAAGAGATAGCTGTGTAGATATTTCCATGTATATGCAGATAGCTGTGTAGATATTTCCATTTTCATGCAGACAGCGGTGTAGATATTTCCATGTTCATATAGATATCGGTGCTGATATTTCCATGTTTATACAGGTAGTGGTGTAGATATTTCCATGTATATACAGATAGCGGTGTAGATATTTCCATGTTTATACAGATAGCGGTGTAGATATTTCCATGTTTATACAGATAGCAGTGTAGATATCTCTATCTTAATACAGATGGCGGTGTAGATATTTATATTTTCATACAGATGGCGGTGCAGATATTTCCATGTTCATACAGATGGCGGTGTAGTTATTTCCATGTTCATACAGATAACGGTGTAGTTATTTCCATGTGTAAAGAGATAGCTGTGTAGATATTTAAATGTAAATGCAGATAGCAGTGTAGATATTTCCATTTTCATGTAGATATCAGTGTAGATATCTCCATCTTAATATAGATGGCGGTGTAGATATTTATATGTTCATACAGATGGCATTGCAGATATTTCCATGTTCATACAGATGGCGGTGTAGATATTTGTATGTTTATAGATATAGCGCTGTAGTTATTTCCATGTGTAAAGAGATAGCTTTGTAGATATTTCCATGTATATGCAGATTGCTGTGTAGATATTTCCATTTTCATGCAGATAGCGGTGTAGATATTTCCATGTTCAAACAGATAGCGGTGTAGATATTTTCATTTTCATACAGATAGCGGTGTAGATATTTCCATGTTCATACAGATAGCGGTGTAGCTATTTCCATGTTCATACAGATAGCGGTGCAGATATTTCCATGTTCATCCAGATGGCTGTGTAGATATATCCATGTTCACACAGATGGCGGTGAAGATATTTCCATGTTCATACAGATAGCGGTGTAGATATTTCCATGTTCACACAGATAGCAGTGTAGGTATTTCCATGTTCATACAGATAGAGGGGCTATTTCCATGTTCATACAGATAGCGGTGTTGATATTTCCATGTTTATACAGGTAGCGGTGTAGATATTTCCATATTAATACAGATAGTGGTGTAGATATTTCCATGTTTATACAGATAGCGGTGTAGATATTTCCATGTTTATAAAGATGGCGGTGTAGATATCTACATCTTAATACAGATCGCCGTGTAGATATTTATATGTTCATACAGATGGCGGTGCAGATATTTCCGTGTTCATACAAATGGCGGTGTAGATATTTCCATGTTCATACAGATAGCGGTGTAGTTATTTCCACGTGTAAAGAGATAGCTGTGTAGATATTTCCATGTATATGCAGATAGCTGTGTAGATATTTCCATTTTCATGCAGATAGCGGTGTAGATATTTCCATGTTCACATAGCGGTGTAGATATTTCCATGTTCATACAGATAGCGGTGTAGATATTTCCATGTTTATACAGATTGCGGTGAAGATGTATGCATATTTACACATAGAGCGGTGTAGATATTTCCATGTTCATACAGATAGCGGTGTAGATGTTTCCGTGTTCAACCAGATGGCTGTGTAGATATTTCCATGTTCATACAGATAGTGGTGTTGCTATGTTCATGTTCATGGGGTTAGCGGTGTAGATATTTCCAAGTTCATACAGATAGCGGTGCAGATATTTCCATGTTTATACAGGTAGCGGTGTAGATATTTCCATGTTTATACAGATTGCGGTGTAGATATTTCCATGTTTATACAGATAGCGGTGTAGATATCTCCATCTTAATATAGATGGTGGTGTAGATATTTATATGTTCATACAGATGGCGGTGCAGATATTTCCATGTTCATACAGATGGCGGTGTAGATATTTGTATGTTTATAGAGATAGCGCTGTAGTTATTTCCATGTGTAAAGAGATATCTTTGTAGATATTTCCATGTATATGCAGATGGCTGTGTAGAGATTTCCATTTTCATGCAGATAGCGGTTTAGATATTTCCATGTTCAGATAGCGGTGTAGATATTTCCATGTTCATACAGATAGTAGTGTAGATATTTCCATGTTTATATAGATAGCGGTGAAGATGTATGCATGTTTACACAGATAGTGTTGTAGATATTTCCATCTTCATACAGATAGCGGTGTAGATATTTCCATGTTCTTCCAGATGGCTGTGTAGATATATCCTTTTCATACAGATGGCGGTGAAGATATTTCCATGTTCATACAGATAGCGGTGTAGTTATTTCCACGTGTAAAGAGATAGCTGTGTAGATATTTCCATGTACATGCAGATAGCAGTGTAGATATTTCCATTTTCATGCAGATAGCGGTTTAGATATTTCCATGTTCAAACAGATAGCGGTGTAGATATTTCCATGTTCATACAGATAGCGGTGTAGATATTTCCATGGTTATTCAGATAGCGGTGAAGGTGTATGCATGTTTACACAGATGGTGGTGAAGATATTTCCATGTTCATACAGATAGCGGTGTAGATATTTCCATGTTCATACAGATAGCGGTGTAGATATTTCCATGTTCGTACAGATGGCTGTGTAGATATATCCATGTTCATACAGATGGCGGTGTAGATATTTCCTAGTTCATACAGATAGCGGTGTAGATATATCCATGTTCATACAGATAGCGGTGTAGATATTTCCATGTTCATACCGATAGCGGTGCTGATATTTCCATGTTTATACAGGTAGCGGTGTAGATATTTCCATGTTTATACAGATACTGGCGTAGATATTTCCATGTTTATACAGATATCGGTGTAGATATTTCCATCTTTATACAGATAGCGGTGTAGATATCTCCTTCTTAATACAGATGGCTTTGTAGATATTTATATGTTCATACAGATGGCGGTGCAGATATATCCATGTCCATACAGATGGCGGTGTAGATATTTCCATGTTTATAGAGATAGCTGTGTAGTTATTTCCATGTGTAAAGAGATAGCTGTGTAGATATTTCCATGTATATGCAGATAGCTGTGTAGATATTTCCATTTTCATGCAGACAGCGGTGTAGATATTTCCATGTTCATATAGATATCGGTGCTGATATTTCCATGTTTATACAGGTAGTGGTGTAGATATTTCCATGTATATACAGATAGCGGTGTAGATATTTCCATGTTTATACAGATAGCGGTGTAGATATTTCCATGTTTATACAGATAGCAGTGTAGATATCTCTATCTTAATACAGATGGCGGTGTAGATATTTATATTTTCATACAGATGGCGGTGCAGATATTTCCATGTTCATACAGATGGCGGTGTAGTTATTTCCATGTTCATACAGATAACGGTGTAGTTATTTCCATGTGTAAAGAGATAGCTGTGTAGATATTTAAATGTAAATGCAGATAGCAGTGTAGATATTTCCATTTTCATGTAGATATCAGTGTAGATATCTCCATCTTAATATAGATGGCGGTGTAGATATTTATATGTTCATACAGATGGCATTGCAGATATTTCCATGTTCATACAGATGGCGGTGTAGATATTTGTATGTTTATAGATATAGCGCTGTAGTTATTTCCATGTGTAAAGAGATAGCTTTGTAGATATTTCCATGTATATGCAGATTGCTGTGTAGATATTTCCATTTTCATGCAGATAGCGGTGTAGATATTTCCATGTTCAAACAGATAGCGGTGTAGATATTTTCATTTTCATACAGATAGCGGTGTAGATATTTCCATGTTCATACAGATAGCGGTGTAGCTATTTCCATGTTCATACAGATAGCGGTGCAGATATTTCCATGTTCATCCAGATGGCTGTGTAGATATATCCATGTTCACACAGATGGCGGTGAAGATATTTCCATGTTCATACAGATAGCGGTGTAGATATTTCCATGTTCACACAGATAGCAGTGTAGGTATTTCCATGTTCATACAGATAGAGGGGCTATTTCCATGTTCATACAGATAGCGGTGTTGATATTTCCATGTTTATACAGGTAGCGGTGTAGATATTTCCATATTAATACAGATAGTGGTGTAGATATTTCCATGTTTATACAGATAGGGGTGTAGATATTTCCATGTTTATAAAGATGGCGGTGTAGATATCTACATCTTAATACAGATCGCCGTGTAGATATTTATATGTTCATACAGATGGCGGTGCAGATATTTCCGTGTTCATACAAATGGCGGTGTAGATATTTCCATGTTCATACAGATAGCGGTGTAGTTATTTCCACGTGTAAAGAGATAGCTGTGTAGATATTTCCATGTATATGCAGATAGCTGTGTAGATATTTCCATTTTCATGCAGATAGCGGTGTAGATATTTCCATGTTCACATAGCGGTGTAGATATTTCCATGTTCATACAGATAGCGGTGTAGATATTTCCATGTTTATACAGATTGCGGTGAAGATGTATGCATATTTACACATAGAGCGGTGTAGATATTTCCATGTTCATACAGATAGCGGTGTAGATGTTTCCGTGTTCAACCAGATGGCTGTGTAGATATTTCCATGTTCATACAGATAGTGGTGTTGCTATGTTCATGTTCATGGGGTTAGCGGTGTAGATATTTCCAAGTTCATACAGATAGCGGTGCAGATATTTCCATGTTTATACAGGTAGCGGTGTAGATATTTCCATGTTTATACAGATTGCGGTGTAGATATTTCCATGTTTATACAGATAGCGGTGTAGATATCTCCATCTTAATATAGATGGTGGTGTAGATATTTATATGTTCATACAGATGGCGGTGCAGATATTTCCATGTTCATACAGATGGCGGTGTAGATATTTGTATGTTTATAGAGATAGCGCTGTAGTTATTTCCATGTGTAAAGAGATATCTTTGTAGATATTTCCATGTATATGCAGATGGCTGTGTAGAGATTTCCATTTTCATGCAGATAGCGGTTTAGATATTTCCATGTTCAGATAGCGGTGTAGATATTTCCATGTTCATACAGATAGTAGTGTAGATATTTCCATGTTTATATAGATAGCGGTGAAGATGTATGCATGTTTACACAGATAGTGTTGTAGATATTTCCATCTTCATACAGATAGCGGTGTAGATATTTCCATGTTCTTCCAGATGGCTGTGTAGATATATCCTTTTCATACAGATGGCGGTGAAGATATTTCCATGTTCATACAGATAGCGGTGTAGTTATTTCCACGTGTAAAGAGATAGCTGTGTAGATATTTCCATGTACATGCAGATAGCAGTGTAGATATTTCCATTTTCATGCAGATAGCGGTTTAGATATTTCCATGTTCAAACAGATAGCGGTGTAGATATTTCCATGTTCATACAGATAGCGGTGTAGATATTTCCATGGTTATTCAGATAGCGGTGAAGGTGTATGCATGTTTACACAGATGGTGGTGAAGATATTTCCATGTTCATACAGATAGCGGTGTAGATATTTCCATGTTCATACAGATAGCGGTGTAGATATTTCCATGTTCGTACAGATGGCTGTGTAGATATATCCATGTTCATACAGATGGCGGTGTAGATATTTCCTAGTTCATACAGATAGCGGTGTAGATATATCCATGTTCATACAGATAGCGGTGTAGATATTTCCATGTTCATACCGATAGCGGTGCTGATATTTCCATGTTTATACAGGTAGCGGTGTAGATATTTCCATGTTTATACAGATACTGGCGTAGATATTTCCATGTTTATACAGATATCGGTGTAGATATTTCCATCTTTATACAGATAGCGGTGTAGATATCTCCTTCTTAATACAGATGGCTTTGTAGATATTTATATGTTCATACAGATGGCGGTGCAGATATATCCATGTCCATACAGATGGCGGTGTAGATATTTCCATGTTTATAGAGATAGCTGTGTAGTTATTTCCATGTGTAAAGAGATAGCTGTGTAGATATTTCCATGTATATGCAGATAGCTGTGTAGATATTTCCATTTTCATGCAGACAGCGGTGTAGATATTTCCATGTTCATATAGATATCGGTGCTGATATTTCCATGTTTATACAGGTAGTGGTGTAGATATTTCCATGTATATACAGATAGCGGTGTAGATATTTCCATGTTTATACAGATAGCGGTGTAGATATTTCCATGTTTATACAGATAGCAGTGTAGATATCTCTATCTTAATACAGATGGCGGTGTAGATATTTATATTTTCATACAGATGGCGGTGCAGATATTTCCATGTTCATACAGATGGCGGTGTAGTTATTTCCATGTTCATACAGATAACGGTGTAGTTATTTCCATGTGTAAAGAGATAGCTGTGTAGATATTTAAATGTAAATGCAGATAGCAGTGTAGATATTTCCATTTTCATGTAGATATCAGTGTAGATATCTCCATCTTAATATAGATGGCGGTGTAGATATTTATATGTTCATACAGATGGCATTGCAGATATTTCCATGTTCATACAGATGGCGGTGTAGATATTTGTATGTTTATAGATATAGCGCTGTAGTTATTTCCATGTGTAAAGAGATAGCTTTGTAGATATTTCCATGTATATGCAGATTGCTGTGTAGATATTTCCATTTTCATGCAGATAGCGGTGTAGATATTTCCATGTTCAAACAGATAGCGGTGTAGATATTTTCATTTTCATACAGATAGCGGTGTAGATATTTCCATGTTCATACAGATAGCGGTGTAGCTATTTCCATGTTCATACAGATAGCGGTGCAGATATTTCCATGTTCATCCAGATGGCTGTGTAGATATATCCATGTTCACACAGATGGCGGTGAAGATATTTCCATGTTCATACAGATAGCGGTGTAGATATTTCCATGTTCACACAGATAGCAGTGTAGGTATTTCCATGTTCATACAGATAGAGGGGCTATTTCCATGTTCATACAGATAGCGGTGTTGATATTTCCATGTTTATACAGGTAGCGGTGTAGATATTTCCATATTAATACAGATAGTGGTGTAGATATTTCCATGTTTATACAGATAGCGGTGTAGATATTTCCATGTTTATAAAGATGGCGGTGTAGATATCTACATCTTAATACAGATCGCCGTGTAGATATTTATATGTTCATACAGATGGCGGTGCAGATATTTCCGTGTTCATACAAATGGCGGTGTAGATATTTCCATGTTCATACAGATAGCGGTGTAGTTATTTCCACGTGTAAAGAGATAGCTGTGTAGATATTTCCATGTATATGCAGATAGCTGTGTAGATATTTCCATTTTCATGCAGATAGCGGTGTAGATATTTCCATGTTCACATAGCGGTGTAGATATTTCCATGTTCATACAGATAGCGGTGTAGATATTTCCATGTTTATACAGATTGCGGTGAAGATGTATGCATATTTACACATAGAGCGGTGTAGATATTTCCATGTTCATACAGATAGCGGTGTAGATGTTTCCGTGTTCAACCAGATGGCTGTGTAGATATTTCCATGTTCATACAGATAGTGGTGTTGCTATGTTCATGTTCATGGGGTTAGCGGTGTAGATATTTCCAAGTTCATACAGATAGCGGTGCAGATATTTCCATGTTTATACAGGTAGCGGTGTAGATATTTCCATGTTTATACAGATTGCGGTGTAGATATTTCCATGTTTATACAGATAGCGGTGTAGATATCTCCATCTTAATATAGATGGTGGTGTAGATATTTATATGTTCATACAGATGGCGGTGCAGATATTTCCATGTTCATACAGATGGCGGTGTAGATATTTGTATGTTTATAGAGATAGCGCTGTAGTTATTTCCATGTGTAAAGAGATATCTTTGTAGATATTTCCATGTATATGCAGATGGCTGTGTAGAGATTTCCATTTTCATGCAGATAGCGGTTTAGATATTTCCATGTTCAGATAGCGGTGTAGATATTTCCATGTTCATACAGATAGTAGTGTAGATATTTCCATGTTTATATAGATAGCGGTGAAGATGTATGCATGTTTACACAGATAGTGTTGTAGATATTTCCATCTTCATACAGATAGCGGTGTAGATATTTCCATGTTCTTCCAGATGGCTGTGTAGATATATCCTTTTCATACAGATGGCGGTGAAGATATTTCCATGTTCATACAGATAGCGGTGTAGTTATTTCCACGTGTAAAGAGATAGCTGTGTAGATATTTCCATGTACATGCAGATAGCAGTGTAGATATTTCCATTTTCATGCAGATAGCGGTTTAGATATTTCCATGTTCAAACAGATAGCGGTGTAGATATTTCCATGTTCATACAGATAGCGGTGTAGATATTTCCATGGTTATTCAGATAGCGGTGAAGGTGTATGCATGTTTACACAGATGGTGGTGAAGATATTTCCATGTTCATACAGATAGCGGTGTAGATATTTCCATGTTCATACAGATAGCGGTGTAGATATTTCCATGTTCGTACAGATGGCTGTGTAGATATATCCATGTTCATACAGATGGCGGTGTAGATATTTCCTAGTTCATACAGATAGCGGTGTAGATATATCCATGTTCATACAGATAGCGGTGTAGATATTTCCATGTTCATACCGATAGCGGTGCTGATATTTCCATGTTTATACAGGTAGCGGTGTAGATATTTCCATGTTTATACAGATACTGGCGTAGATATTTCCATGTTTATACAGATATCGGTGTAGATATTTCCATCTTTATACAGATAGCGGTGTAGATATCTCCTTCTTAATACAGATGGCTTTGTAGATATTTATATGTTCATACAGATGGCGGTGCAGATATATCCATGTCCATACAGATGGCGGTGTAGATATTTCCATGTTTATAGAGATAGCTGTGTAGTTATTTCCATGTGTAAAGAGATAGCTGTGTAGATATTTCCATGTATATGCAGATAGCTGTGTAGATATTTCCATTTTCATGCAGACAGCGGTGTAGATATTTCCATGTTCATATAGATATCGGTGCTGATATTTCCATGTTTATACAGGTAGTGGTGTAGATATTTCCATGTATATACAGATAGCGGTGTAGATATTTCCATGTTTATACAGATAGCGGTGTAGATATTTCCATGTTTATACAGATAGCAGTGTAGATATCTCTATCTTAATACAGATGGCGGTGTAGATATTTATATTTTCATACAGATGGCGGTGCAGATATTTCCATGTTCATACAGATGGCGGTGTAGTTATTTCCATGTTCATACAGATAACGGTGTAGTTATTTCCATGTGTAAAGAGATAGCTGTGTAGATATTTAAATGTAAATGCAGATAGCAGTGTAGATATTTCCATTTTCATGTAGATATCAGTGTAGATATCTCCATCTTAATATAGATGGCGGTGTAGATATTTATATGTTCATACAGATGGCATTGCAGATATTTCCATGTTCATACAGATGGCGGTGTAGATATTTGTATGTTTATAGATATAGCGCTGTAGTTATTTCCATGTGTAAAGAGATAGCTTTGTAGATATTTCCATGTATATGCAGATTGCTGTGTAGATATTTCCATTTTCATGCAGATAGCGGTGTAGATATTTCCATGTTCAAACAGATAGCGGTGTAGATATTTTCATTTTCATACAGATAGCGGTGTAGATATTTCCATGTTCATACAGATAGCGGTGTAGCTATTTCCATGTTCATACAGATAGCGGTGCAGATATTTCCATGTTCATCCAGATGGCTGTGTAGATATATCCATGTTCACACAGATGGCGGTGAAGATATTTCCATGTTCATACAGATAGCGGTGTAGATATTTCCATGTTCACACAGATAGCAGTGTAGGTATTTCCATGTTCATACAGATAGAGGGGCTATTTCCATGTTCATACAGATAGCGGTGTTGATATTTCCATGTTTATACAGGTAGCGGTGTAGATATTTCCATATTAATACAGATAGTGGTGTAGATATTTCCATGTTTATACAGATAGCGGTGTAGATATTTCCATGTTTATAAAGATGGCGGTGTAGATATCTACATCTTAATACAGATCGCCGTGTAGATATTTATATGTTCATACAGATGGCGGTGCAGATATTTCCGTGTTCATACAAATGGCGGTGTAGATATTTCCATGTTCATACAGATAGTGGTGTAGTTATTTCCACGTGTAAAGAGATAGCTGTGTAGATATTTCCATGTATATGCAGATAGCTGTGTAGATATTTCCATTTTCATGCAGATAGCGGTGTAGATATTTCCATGTTCACATAGCGGTGTAGATATTTCCATGTTCATACAGATAGCGGTGTAGATATTTCCATGTTTATACAGATTGCGGTGAAGATGTATGCATATTTACACATAGAGCGGTGTAGATATTTCCATGTTCATACAGATAGCGGTGTAGATGTTTCCGTGTTCAACCAGATGGCTGTGTAGATATTTCCATGTTCATACAGATAGTGGTGTTGCTATGTTCATGTTCATGGGGTTAGCGGTGTAGATATTTCCAAGTTCATACAGATAGCGGTGCAGATATTTCCATGTTTATACAGGTAGCGGTGTAGATATTTCCATGTTTATACAGATTGCGGTGTAGATATTTCCATGTTTATACAGATAGCGGTGTAGATATCTCCATCTTAATATAGATGGTGGTGTAGATATTTATATGTTCATACAGATGGCGGTGCAGATATTTCCATGTTCATACAGATGGCGGTGTAGATATTTGTATGTTTATAGAGATAGCGCTGTAGTTATTTCCATGTGTAAAGAGATATCTTTGTAGATATTTCCATGTATATGCAGATGGCTGTGTAGAGATTTCCATTTTCATGCAGATAGCGGTTTAGATATTTCCATGTTCAGATAGCGGTGTAGATATTTCCATGTTCATACAGATAGTAGTGTAGATATTTCCATGTTTATATAGATAGCGGTGAAGATGTATGCATGTTTACACAGATAGTGTTGTAGATATTTCCATCTTCATACAGATAGCGGTGTAGATATTTCCATGTTCTTCCAGATGGCTGTGTAGATATATCCTTTTCATACAGATGGCGGTGAAGATATTTCCATGTTCATACAGATAGCGGTGTAGTTATTTCCACGTGTAAAGAGATAGCTGTGTAGATATTTCCATGTACATGCAGATAGCAGTGTAGATATTTCCATTTTCATGCAGATAGCGGTTTAGATATTTCCATGTTCAAACAGATAGCGGTGTAGATATTTCCATGTTCATACAGATAGCGGTGTAGATATTTCCATGGTTATTCAGATAGCGGTGAAGGTGTATGCATGTTTACACAGATGGTGGTGAAGATATTTCCATGTTCATACAGATAGCGGTGTAGATATTTCCATGTTCATACAGATAGCGGTGTAGATATTTCCATGTTCGTACAGATGGCTGTGTAGATATATCCATGTTCATACAGATGGCGGTGTAGATATTTCCTAGTTCATACAGATAGCGGTGTAGATATATCCATGTTCATACAGATAGCGGTGTAGATATTTCCATGTTCATACCGATAGCGGTGCTGATATTTCCATGTTTATACAGGTAGCGGTGTAGATATTTCCATGTTTATACAGATACTGGCGTAGATATTTCCATGTTTATACAGATATCGGTGTAGATATTTCCATCTTTATACAGATAGCGGTGTAGATATCTCCTTCTTAATACAGATGGCTTTGTAGATATTTATATGTTCATACAGATGGCGGTGCAGATATATCCATGTCCATACAGATGGCGGTGTAGATATTTCCATGTTTATAGAGATAGCTGTGTAGTTATTTCCATGTGTAAAGAGATAGCTGTGTAGATATTTCCATGTATATGCAGATAGCTGTGTAGATATTTCCATTTTCATGCAGACAGCGGTGTAGATATTTCCATGTTCATATAGATATCGGTGCTGATATTTCCATGTTTATACAGGTAGTGGTGTAGATATTTCCATGTATATACAGATAGCGGTGTAGATATTTCCATGTTTATACAGATAGCGGTGTAGATATTTCCATGTTTATACAGATAGCAGTGTAGATATCTCTATCTTAATACAGATGGCGGTGTAGATATTTATATTTTCATACAGATGGCGGTGCAGATATTTCCATGTTCATACAGATGGCGGTGTAGTTATTTCCATGTTCATACAGATAACGGTGTAGTTATTTCCATGTGTAAAGAGATAGCTGTGTAGATATTTAAATGTAAATGCAGATAGCAGTGTAGATATTTCCATTTTCATGTAGATATCAGTGTAGATATCTCCATCTTAATATAGATGGCGGTGTAGATATTTATATGTTCATACAGATGGCATTGCAGATATTTCCATGTTCATACAGATGGCGGTGTAGATATTTGTATGTTTATAGATATAGCGCTGTAGTTATTTCCATGTGTAAAGAGATAGCTTTGTAGATATTTCCATGTATATGCAGATTGCTGTGTAGATATTTCCATTTTCATGCAGATAGCGGTGTAGATATTTCCATGTTCAAACAGATAGCGGTGTAGATATTTTCATTTTCATACAGATAGCGGTGTAGATATTTCCATGTTCATACAGATAGCGGTGTAGCTATTTCCATGTTCATACCGATAGCGGTGCAGATATTTCCATGTTCATCCAGATGGCTGTGTAGATATATCCATGTTCACACAGATGGCGGTGAAGATATTTCCATGTTCATACAGATAGCGGTGTAGATATTTCCATGTTCACACAGATAGCAGTGTAGGTATTTCCATGTTCATACAGATAGAGGGGCTATTTCCATGTTCATACAGATAGCGGTGTTGATATTTCCATGTTTATACAGGTAGCGGTGTAGATATTTCCATATTAATACAGATAGTGGTGTAGATATTTCCATGTTTATACAGATAGCGGTGTAGATATTTCCATGTTTATAAAGATGGCGGTGTAGATATCTACATCTTAATACAGATCGCCGTGTAGATATTTATATGTTCATACAGATGGCGGTGCAGATATTTCCGTGTTCATACAAATGGCGGTGTAGATATTTCCATGTTCATACAGATAGCGGTGTAGTTATTTCCACGTGTAAAGAGATAGCTGTGTAGATATTTCCATGTATATGCAGATAGCTGTGTAGATATTTCCATTTTCATGCAGATAGCGGTGTAGATATTTCCATGTTCACATAGCGGTGTAGATATTTCCATGTTCATACAGATAGCGGTGTAGATATTTCCATGTTTATACAGATTGCGGTGAAGATGTATGCATATTTACACATAGAGCGGTGTAGATATTTCCATGTTCATACAGATAGCGGTGTAGATGTTTCCGTGTTCAACCAGATGGCTGTGTAGATATTTCCATGTTCATACAGATAGTGGTGTTGCTATGTTCATGTTCATGGGGTTAGCGGTGTAGATATTTCCAAGTTCATACAGATAGCGGTGCAGATATTTCCATGTTTATACAGGTAGCGGTGTAGATATTTCCATGTTTATACAGATTGCGGTGTAGATATTTCCATGTTTATACAGATAGCGGTGTAGATATCTCCATCTTAATATAGATGGTGGTGTAGATATTTATATGTTCATACAGATGGCGGTGCAGATATTTCCATGTTCATACAGATGGCGGTGTAGATATTTGTATGTTTATAGAGATAGCGCTGTAGTTATTTCCATGTGTAAAGAGATATCTTTGTAGATATTTCCATGTATATGCAGATGGCTGTGTAGAGATTTCCATTTTCATGCAGATAGCGGTTTAGATATTTCCATGTTCAGATAGCGGTGTAGATATTTCCATGTTCATACAGATAGTAGTGTAGATATTTCCATGTTTATATAGATAGCGGTGAAGATGTATGCATGTTTACACAGATAGTGTTGTAGATATTTCCATCTTCATACAGATAGCGGTGTAGATATTTCCATGTTCTTCCAGATGGCTGTGTAGATATATCCTTTTCATACAGATGGCGGTGAAGATATTTCCATGTTCATACAGATAGCGGTGTAGTTATTTCCACGTGTAAAGAGATAGCTGTGTAGATATTTCCATGTACATGCAGATAGCAGTGTAGATATTTCCATTTTCATGCAGATAGCGGTTTAGATATTTCCATGTTCAAACAGATAGCGGTGTAGATATTTCCATGTTCATACAGATAGCGGTGTAGATATTTCCATGGTTATTCAGATAGCGGTGAAGGTGTATGCATGTTTACACAGATGGTGGTGAAGATATTTCCATGTTCATACAGATAGCGGTGTAGATATTTCCATGTTCATACAGATAGCGGTGTAGATATTTCCATGTTCGTACAGATGGCTGTGTAGATATATCCATGTTCATACAGATGGCGGTGTAGATATTTCCTAGTTCATACAGATAGCGGTGTAGATATATCCATGTTCATACAGATAGCGGTGTAGATATTTCCATGTTCATACCGATAGCGGTGCTGATATTTCCATGTTTATACAGGTAGCGGTGTAGATATTTCCATGTTTATACAGATACTGGCGTAGATATTTCCATGTTTATACAGATATCGGTGTAGATATTTCCATCTTTATACAGATAGCGGTGTAGATATCTCCTTCTTAATACAGATGGCTTTGTAGATATTTATATGTTCATACAGATGGCGGTGCAGATATATCCATGTCCATACAGATGGCGGTGTAGATATTTCCATGTTTATAGAGATAGCTGTGTAGTTATTTCCATGTGTAAAGAGATAGCTGTGTAGATATTTCCATGTATATGCAGATAGCTGTGTAGATATTTCCATTTTCATGCAGACAGCGGTGTAGATATTTCCATGTTCATATAGATATCGGTGCTGATATTTCCATGTTTATACAGGTAGTGGTGTAGATATTTCCATGTATATACAGATAGCGGTGTAGATATTTCCATGTTTATACAGATAGCGGTGTAGATATTTCCATGTTTATACAGATAGCAGTGTAGATATCTCTATCTTAATACAGATGGCGGTGTAGATATTTATATTTTCATACAGATGGCGGTGCAGATATTTCCATGTTCATACAGATGGCGGTGTAGTTATTTCCATGTTCATACAGATAACGGTGTAGTTATTTCCATGTGTAAAGAGATAGCTGTGTAGATATTTAAATGTAAATGCAGATAGCAGTGTAGATATTTCCATTTTCATGTAGATATCAGTGTAGATATCTCCATCTTAATATAGATGGCGGTGTAGATATTTATATGTTCATACAGATGGCATTGCAGATATTTCCATGTTCATACAGATGGCGGTGTAGATATTTGTATGTTTATAGATATAGCGCTGTAGTTATTTCCATGTGTAAAGAGATAGCTTTGTAGATATTTCCATGTATATGCAGATTGCTGTGTAGATATTTCCATTTTCATGCAGATAGCGGTGTAGATATTTCCATGTTCAAACAGATAGCGGTGTAGATATTTTCATTTTCATACAGATAGCGGTGTAGATATTTCCATGTTCATACAGATAGCGGTGTAGCTATTTCCATGTTCATACAGATAGCGGTGCAGATATTTCCATGTTCATCCAGATGGCTGTGTAGATATATCCATGTTCACACAGATGGCGGTGAAGATATTTCCATGTTCATACAGATAGCGGTGTAGATATTTCCATGTTCACACAGATAGCAGTGTAGGTATTTCCATGTTCATACAGATAGAGGGGCTATTTCCATGTTCATACAGATAGCGGTGTTGATATTTCCATGTTTATACAGGTAGCGGTGTAGATATTTCCATATTAATACAGATAGTGGTGTAGATATTTCCATGTTTATACAGATAGCGGTGTAGATATTTCCATGTTTATAAAGATGGCGGTGTAGATATCTACATCTTAATACAGATCGCCGTGTAGATATTTATATGTTCATACAGATGGCGGTGCAGATATTTCCGTGTTCATACAAATGGCGGTGTAGATATTTCCATGTTCATACAGATAGCGGTGTAGTTATTTCCACGTGTAAAGAGATAGCTGTGTAGATATTTCCATGTATATGCAGATAGCTGTGTAGATATTTCCATTTTCATGCAGATAGCGGTGTAGATATTTCCATGTTCACATAGCGGTGTAGATATTTCCATGTTCATACAGATAGCGGTGTAGATATTTCCATGTTTATACAGATTGCGGTGAAGATGTATGCATATTTACACATAGAGCGGTGTAGATATTTCCATGTTCATACAGATAGCGGTGTAGATGTTTCCGTGTTCAACCAGATGGCTGTGTAGATATTTCCATGTTCATACAGATAGTGGTGTTGCTATGTTCATGTTCATGGGGTTAGCGGTGTAGATATTTCCAAGTTCATACAGATAGCGGTGCAGATATTTCCATGTTTATACAGGTAGCGGTGTAGATATTTCCATGTTTATACAGATTGCGGTGTAGATATTTCCATGTTTATACAGATAGCGGTGTAGATATCTCCATCTTAATATAGATGGTGGTGTAGATATTTATATGTTCATACAGATGGCGGTGCAGATATTTCCATGTTCATACAGATGGCGGTGTAGATATTTGTATGTTTATAGAGATAGCGCTGTAGTTATTTCCATGTGTAAAGAGATATCTTTGTAGATATTTCCATGTATATGCAGATGGCTGTGTAGAGATTTCCATTTTCATGCAGATAGCGGTTTAGATATTTCCATGTTCAGATAGCGGTGTAGATATTTCCATGTTCATACAGATAGTAGTGTAGATATTTCCATGTTTATATAGATAGCGGTGAAGATGTATGCATGTTTACACAGATAGTGTTGTAGATATTTCCATCTTCATACAGATAGCGGTGTAGATATTTCCATGTTCTTCCAGATGGCTGTGTAGATATATCCTTTTCATACAGATGGCGGTGAAGATATTTCCATGTTCATACAGATAGCGGTGTAGTTATTTCCACGTGTAAAGAGATAGCTGTGTAGATATTTCCATGTACATGCAGATAGCAGTGTAGATATTTCCATTTTCATGCAGATAGCGGTTTAGATATTTCCATGTTCAAACAGATAGCGGTGTAGATATTTCCATGTTCATACAGATAGCGGTGTAGATATTTCCATGGTTATTCAGATAGCGGTGAAGGTGTATGCATGTTTACACAGATGGTGGTGAAGATATTTCCATGTTCATACAGATAGCGGTGTAGATATTTCCATGTTCATACAGATAGCGGTGTAGATATTTCCATGTTCGTACAGATGGCTGTGTAGATATATCCATGTTCATACAGATGGCGGTGTAGATATTTCCTAGTTCATACAGATAGCGGTGTAGATATATCCATGTTCATACAGATAGCGGTGTAGATATTTCCATGTTCATACCGATAGCGGTGCTGATATTTCCATGTTTATACAGGTAGCGGTGTAGATATTTCCATGTTTATACAGATACTGGCGTAGATATTTCCATGTTTATACAGATATCGGTGTAGATATTTCCATCTTTATACAGATAGCGGTGTAGATATCTCCTTCTTAATACAGATGGCTTTGTAGATATTTATATGTTCATACAGATGGCGGTGCAGATATATCCATGTCCATACAGATGGCGGTGTAGATATTTCCATGTTTATAGAGATAGCTGTGTAGTTATTTCCATGTGTAAAGAGATAGCTGTGTAGATATTTCCATGTATATGCAGATAGCTGTGTAGATATTTCCATTTTCATGCAGACAGCGGTGTAGATATTTCCATGTTCATATAGATATCGGTGCTGATATTTCCATGTTTATACAGGTAGTGGTGTAGATATTTCCATGTATATACAGATAGCGGTGTAGATATTTCCATGTTTATACAGATAGCGGTGTAGATATTTCCATGTTTATACAGATAGCAGTGTAGATATCTCTATCTTAATACAGATGGCGGTGTAGATATTTATATTTTCATACAGATGGCGGTGCAGATATTTCCATGTTCATACAGATGGCGGTGTAGTTATTTCCATGTTCATACAGATAACGGTGTAGTTATTTCCATGTGTAAAGAGATAGCTGTGTAGATATTTAAATGTAAATGCAGATAGCAGTGTAGATATTTCCATTTTCATGTAGATATCAGTGTAGATATCTCCATCTTAATATAGATGGCGGTGTAGATATTTATATGTTCATACAGATGGCATTGCAGATATTTCCATGTTCATACAGATAGCGGTGTAGATATTCCCATGTTCATACAGATAGCGGTGTAGATACTTCCATGTTCCTCCAGATGGCTGTGTAGATATATCCATGTTCATACAGATGGCGGTGTAGATATCTCCATGTTCATACAGATAGAGGGGCTGATATTTCCATGTTCATACAGATAGCGGTGCTGATATTTCCATGTTTATACAGATAGCGGTGTAGATATTTCCATGTTTATTCAGATAGCGTTGTAGATATCCCCATCTTAATACAGATGGCAGTGTAGATATTTATATGTTCATACAGATGGCGGTGCAGATATTTCCATGTTCATACAGATGGCGGTGTAGATATTTCCATGTTCATACAGATAGCGGTGTAGTTATTTCCATGTGTAAAGAGATAACTGTGTAGATATTTCCTTGTGTATGCAGATATCTGTGTAGGTATTTCCATTTTCATGCAGACAGCTGTGTAGATATTTCCATTTTCATGCAGATAGCGGTGTATATATTTCCATCTTCAAACAGATAGCGGTGTAGATATTTCCATGTTCATACAGATAGCGGTGTAGATATTTCCATGTTTATACAGATACCGGTGAAGATGTATGCATGTTTACACAGATAGCGGTCTAGATATTTCAATGTTCATACAGATAGCGGTGTAGATATTTCCTTCTTAATTCAGATGGAGGTGTAGATATTTATATGTTCATACAGATGGTGGTGCAGATATTTCCATGTTCATACAGATGGCGGTGTAGATATTTCCATGTTTATAGATATAACGGTGTAGTTATTTCCATGTGTAAAGAGATAGCTGTGTAGATATTTCCATGTGTATGCAGATAGCTTTGTAGATATTTCCATTTTCATGCAGATAGCGGTGTAGATATTTCCATGTTCAAACAGATAGCGGTGTAGATATTTCCATTTTCATACATATAGCACTGTAGATATTTCCATGTTTATACAGATAGCGGTGAAGATGTATGCATGTTTACACAGATAGCGGTGTAGATATTTCCATGTTCATACAGATAGCGGTGTAGATATTTCCATGTTCATCCAGATGGCTGTGTAGATATATCCATGTTCCTACAGATGGTGGTGAAGATATTTCCATGTTCATACAGGTAGCGGTATAGTTATTTCCATGTGTAAAGAGATCGCTGTGTAGATATTTCCATGTATATGCAGATAGCTGTGTATATATTTCCATTTTCATGCAGATAGCGGTTTAGATATTTCCATGTTCAAACAGATAGCAGTGTAGATATTTCCATGTTCATCCAGATGGCTGTGTAGATATATCCATGTTCATACAGAGAGCGGTGTAGATATTTTCATGTTCATTCAGATAGCGGTGTAGATAATTCCATGTTCATACAGATAGCGGTGTAGATATTTCAATGTTCATACAGATAGCGGTTTAGATATTTCCTTCTTAATACAGATGGCGGTGTAGATATTTATATGTTCTTACAGATGGTGGTGCAGATATTTCCATGTTCATACAGATTGCGGTATAGTTATTTCCATGTGTAAAGAGATAGCTGTGTAGATATTTCCATTTATATGCAGATAGCTGTGTAGATATTTCTATTTTCATGCAGATAGCGGTTTAGATATTTCCATGTTCGTACAGATAGCGGTGTAGATATTTCCATGTTCATACAGATAGCGTTGTAGATATTTCCATGTTTATACAGATAGCGGTGAAGATGTATGCATGTTTACACAGATAGCGGTGTAGATATTTCAATGTTCATACAGATAGCGGTGTAGATATTTCCTTCTTAATACAGATGGCGGTGTAGTTATTTATATGTTCATACAGATGGTGGTGCACATATTTCCATGTTCATACAGATGGCGGTGTAGATATTTCCATGTTTATAGATATAGCGGTGTAGTTATTTCCATGTGTAAAGAGATAGCTGTGTAGATATTTCCATGTATATGCAGATAGCTTTGTAGATATTTCCATTTTCATGCAGATAGCGGTGTAGATATTTCCATGTTCCAACAGATAGCGGTGTAGATATTTCCATGTTCATACAGATAGCACTGTAGATATTTCCATGTTTATACAGATAGCGGTGAAGATGTACGCATGTTTACACAGATAGCGGTGTAGATATTTCCATGTTCATACAGATAGCGGTGTAGATATCTCCATCTTAATACAGATGGCGGTGTAGATATTTATATGTTCATACAGATGGCGGTGCAGATATTTCCATGTTCATACAGATGGCGGTGTAGATATTTCCATGTTCATACAGATAGCGGTGTAGATATTTCCATGTGTAAAGAGATAGCTGTGTAGATATTTCCATGTATATGCAGATAGCAGTGTAGATATTTCCATTTTCATGCAGATAGCGGTGTAGATATTTCCATGTTCAAACAGATAGCGGTGTAGATATTTCCATGTTCATACAGATAGCGGTGCAGATATTTCCATGTTCATACAGATAGCGGTGTAGATATTTCCATGTTTATACAGATAGCGGTGAAGATGTATGCATGTTTACACAGATAGCGGTGTAGATATTTCCATGTTCATCCAGATGGCTGTATAGATATTTCCATGTTCATTCAGATAGCGGTGTAGATATTTCCATGTTCATACAGATAGAGGTGTAGCTATTTCCATGTTCATACAGATAGCGGTGTAGGTATTTCCTTGTTCGTACAGATAGCGGTGTAGATATTTCCATGTTCCTACAGATAGCGGTGCTGATATTTCCATGTTTATACAGGTAGCGGTGTAGAAATTTCCATGTTAATCCTGATAGCGGTTTAGTTATTTCCATGTTTAAACAGATAGCGGTGTAGGTATTTCCAGGTTTATACAGATAGCGGTGTAGATATCTCCATCTTAATACAGATGGCGGTGTAGATATTTATATGTTCATACAGATGGCGGTGTAGATATTTCCATGTTCATCCAGATGGCTCTGTAGATATATCCATGTTCATACAGATAGCGGTGAAGATATTTCCTTGTTCATACAGATAGCGGTGTAGATATTTCCATGTTCATACAGAAAGCGGTGTAGATATTCCCATGTTCATACAGATAGCGGTGTAGATACTTCCATGTTCCTCCAGATGGCTGTGTAGATATATCCATGTTCATACAGATGGCGGTGTAGATATCTCCATGTTCATACAGATAGAGGGGCTGATATTTCCATGTTCATACAGATAGCGGTGCTGATATTTCCATGTTTATACAGATAGCGGTGTAGATATTTCCATGTTTATTCAGATAGCGTTGTAGATATCCCCATCTTAATACAGATGGCAGTGTAGATATTTATATGTTGATACAGATGGCGGTGCAGATATTTCCATGTTCATACAGATGGCGGTGTAGATATTTCCATGTTCATACAGATAGCGGTGTAGTTATTTCCATGTGTAAAGAGATAACTGTGTAGATATTTCCATGTGTATGCAGATATCTGTGTAGGTATTTCCATTTTCATGCAGACAGCTGTGTAGATATTTCCATTTTCATGCAGATAGCGGTGTATATATTTCCATCTTCAAACAGATAGCGGTGTAGATATTTCCATGTTCATACAGATAGCGGTGTAGATATTTCCATGTTTATACAGATAGCGGTGAAGATGTATGCATGGTTACACAGATAGCGGAGTAGATATTTCAATGTTCATACAGATAGCGGTGTAGATATTTCCTTCTTAATTCAGATGGCGGTGTAGATATTTATATGTTCATACAGATGGTGGTGCAGATATTTCCATGTTCATACAGATGGCGGTGTAGATATTTCCATGTTTATAGATATAGCGGTGTAGTTATTTCCATGTGTAAAGAGATAGCTGTGTAGATATTTCCATGTGTATGCAGATAGCTTTGTAGATATTTCCATTTTCATGCAGATAGCGGTGTAGATATTTCCATGTTCAAACAGATAGCGGTGTAGATATTTCCATTTTCATACATATAGCACTGTAGATATTTCCATGTTTATACAGATAGCAGTGAAGATGTATGCATGTTTACACAGATAGCGGTGTAGATATTTCCATGTTCATACAGATAGCGGTGTAGATATTTCCATGTTCATCCAGATGGCTGTGTAGATATATCCATGTTCCTACAGATGGTGGTGAAGATATTTCCATGTTCATACAGGTAGCGGTATAGTTATTTCCATGTGTAAAGAGATCGCTGTGTAGATATTTCCATGTATATGCAGATAGCTGTGTATATATTTCCATTTTCATGCAGATAGCGGTTTAGATATTTCCATGTTCAAACAGATAGCGGTGTAGATATTTCCATGTTCATCCAGATGGCTGTGTAGATATATCCATGTTCATACAGAGAGCGGTGTAGATATTTTCATGTTCATTCAGATAGTGGTGTAGATATTTCCATGTTCATACAGATAGCGGTGTAGCTATTTCCATGTTCATACAGATAGCAGTGTAGATATTTCCATGTTCATAGAGAAAGCGGTGTAGAAATTTCCATGTTCATACAGATAGCGGTGTTGATATTTCCATGTTTATACAGGTAGCGGTGTAGATATTTCCATGTTTATACAGATAGCGGTGTAGATATTTCCATGTTTATACAGATAGCGGTGTAGATATTTCCAAGTTTATACAGATAGCGGTGTAGATATCTCCATCTTAATACAGATGGCGGTGTAGATATTTATATGTTTATACAGATGGCGGTGCAGATATTTCCATGTTCATACAGATGGCGGTGTTGATATTTCCGTGTTTATAGAGATAGCGGTGTAGTTATTTCCATGTGTAAAGATATAGCTTTGTAGATATTTCCATGTATATGCAGATAGCTGTGTAGATATTTCTATTTTCATGCAGATAGCTGTTTAGATATTTCCATGTTCGTACAGATAGCGGTGTAGATATTTCCATGTTGATACAGATAGCGGTGTAGATATTTCCATGTTCATACAGATAGCTGTGTAGATATTTCCATGTTCATACAGATAGCAGTGCTGATATTTCCTTGTTTATACAGGGAGTGGTGTAGATATTTCCATGTTTATACAGATAGCGGTGTAGATATTTCCATGTTTATACAGATAGCGGTGTAGATATTTCCATGTTTATACAGATAGCGGTGTAGATATCTCCTTCTTAATACAGATGGCGGTGTAGATATTTATATGTTCATACAGATGGCGGTGCGGATATTTCCATGTTCATACAGATGGCGGTGTAGATATTTCCATGTTTACTGAGATAGCGGTGTAGTTATTTCCATGTTTAAAGAGATAGCTGTGTAGATATTTCCATGTATATGCAGATAGCTGTGTAGATATTTCCATTTTCATGCAGACAGCGGTGTAGATATTTCCATGTTCAAACAGATAGCGGTGTAGATATTTCCATGTTCATACAGATAGCGGTGTAGATATTTCCATGTTCATACAGATAGCGTTGTAGATATTTCCATGTGCATACAGATAGCCGTGTAGATATTTCCATGTTCATACAGATAACGTTGCTGATATTTCCATCTTTATACAGGCAGCGGTGTAGATATTTCCACGTTTACAGATAGCGGTTGAGATATTTCCTTCTTAATACAGATGGCGGTGTAGATATTTTATGTTCATACAGATGGCGGTGTAGATATTTCCATGTTGATACAGATAGCGGTGTAGATATTTCCATGTTCATACAGATAGCGGTGCTGATATTTCCATGTTTATACATTCAGCGGTGTAGATATTTCCATGTTTATACAGATAGCGGTTTAGATATTTCCTTCTTAATACAGATGGCATTGTAGATATTTATTTGTTCATACAGATGGCGGTGCAGATATTTCCTTGTTCATACAGATGGCTGTGTAGATATTTCCATGGTTATAGATATAGCGGTGTAGTTATTTCCATGTGTAAGGAGATTGCTGTGTAGATATTTCCATGTATATGCAGATCGCTTTGTAGATATTTCCATTTTCATGCAGATAGCGGTGTAGATATTTACATGTTCAAACAGATAGCGGTGTAGATATTTCCATGTTCATTCAGATAGCTTTGTAGATATTTCCATGTTCATACAGATAGCGGTGTAGATATTTCCATGTTCATACAGATGGCGGTGTAGATATTTCCGTGTTCATACAGATAGCGGTGCTGATATTTCCATGTTTATACAGGTAGCAGTGTAGATATTTCCATGGTTATAGAGATAGCGGTGTAGATATTTCCCAGTTTATACAGATAGCGGTGTAGATATTTCCATGTTTATTCAGATAGCGGTGTAGATATATCCATCTTAATACAGATGGCGGTGTAGATATTTATATGTTCATACAGATGGCGGTGCAGATATTTCCATGTTCATACAGATGGCGGTGTAGATATTTCCATGTTCATACAGATAGCGGTGTAGTTATTTCCATGTGTAAAGAGATAGCTGTGTAGATATTTCCATGTATATGCAGATAGCAGTGTAGATATTTCCATTTTCATGCAGATAGCGGTGTAGATATTTCCATGTTCAAACAGATAGCGGTGTAGATATTTCCATGTTCATACAGATAGCGGTGTAGATATTTCCATGTTCATACAGATAGCGGTGTAGATATTTCCATGTTTATAAAGATAGCGGTGAAAATCTATGCATGTTTACACAGATAGCGGAGTAGATATTTCCATGTTCATCCAGATGGCTGTGTAGATATTTCCATGTTCATACAGGTAGCGGTGTAGCTATTTCCATGCTCATACAGATGGCGGTGCAGATATTTCCATGTTCATACAGATGGCGGTGTAGATATTTCCATGTTCATACAGATAGCGGTGCTGATATTTCCATGTTTATAAGGCAGCGGTTTAGATATTTCCATGTTCATACAGATAGCGGTGTACATTTTTCAATGTTCATACAGATAGCGGTTTAGATATTTCCTTCTTAATACAGATGGCGGTGTAGATATTTATATGTTCATACAGATGGCGGTGCAGATATTTCCATGTTCATACAGATGGCGGTGTAGATATTTCCATGTTTATAGAGATAGCGGAGTACTTATTTCCATGTGTTAAGAGATAGCTGTGTGGATATTTCCATGTGTATGCAGATAGCTGTGTAGATATTTCCATATTCATGCAGACAGCGGTGTAGATATTTCCATGTTCAAACAGATAGCGGTGTAGGTATTTCCATGTTCGTACTGATAGCGGTGTAGATATTTCCATGTTCATACGGATAGCGGTGTAGATATTTCCATGTTCATACCGATAGCGGTGTAGATAATTCCATGTTCATACAGATAGCTGTGCTATTTCCATGTTTATACAGGTAGTGGTGTAGATATTTCCATGTTTATACAGATAGCGGTGTAGATATTTCCATGTTTATACAGATAGCGGTGTAGATATTTCCATGTTTATACACATAGCAGTGTAGATATCTCCATCTTAATACAGATGGCGGTGTAGATATTTATATGTTCATACAGATGGCGGTGCAGATATTTCCATGTTCATACAGATGGCGGTGTAGATATTTCCATGTTTATAGATATAGCGGTGTAGTTATTTGCATGTGTAAAGCGATAGCTGTGTAGATATTTCCATGTATATGCAGATAGCTTTGTAGATATTTCCATTTTCATGCAGATACCGGTGTAGATATTTACATGTTCAAACAGATAGCGGTGTAGATATTTCCATGTTCATTCAGATAGCTTTGTAGATATTTCCATGTTCATACAGATAGCGGTGTAGATATTTCCATGTTCATACAGATAGCGGTGCTGATATTTCCATGTTTATACAGGTAGCAGTGTAGATATTTCCATGTTCATAGAGATGGCGGTGTAGATATTTCCATGTTCATACTGATAGCGGTGTAGTTATTTCCATGTGTAAAGAGATAGCTGTGTAGATATTTCCATTTTCATGCAGATAGCGGTGTATATGTTTCCATCTTCAAACAGATAGCGGTGTAGATATTTCCATGTTCATACAGATAGCAATGTAGATATTTCCATGTTTATACAGATAGCGGTGAAGATGTATGCATGTTCACACAGATAGCGGTGTGGATATTTCCATGTTCATCTAGAGGGCTGTGTAGATATATCCATGTTCATACAGATAGCGGTGTAGATATTTCCATGTTCATACTGATAGCGGTGTAGACATTTCCATGTTCATACAGATAGCGGTGTAGATATTTCCATGTTCATACAGATAGCGGTGTAGATATTTCCATGTTCATACAGATAGCGGTGCTGATATTTCCATGCTTATATAGGTAGCGGTGTAGATATTTCCATGTTTATACAGATAGCGGTGTAGATATTTCCATGTTTATACAGATTGTGGTGTAGATAATTCCATGTTTATTCAGATAGCGGTGTAGATATCTCCGTCTTAATACAGATGGCGGTGTAGATATTTATATGTTCATACATATGGCGATGCAGATATTTCCATGTTCATACAGATGGCGGTGTAGATATTTCCATGTTCATACAGATAGCGGTGTAGATATCTCCATTTTCATACCGAGAGCGGTGCTGATATTTCCAAGTTTATACAGGCAGCGGTGTAGATATTTCCATGTTTATACAGATTGTGGTTTAGATATTTCCTTCTTAATACAGATGGCGGTGTAGATATTTATATGTTCATACAGATGGCGGTGCAGATATTTCCATGTTCATACAGAAGCCGGTGTAGATATTTCCATGTTTATAGATATAGCGGTGTAGTTATTTCCATGTGTTAAGAGATAGCTGTGTAGATATTTCCATGTATATGCAGAAAGCTTTGTAGATATTTCCATTTTCATGCAGATAGCGGTGTAGATATTTCCATGTTTATACAGATAGCGGTGAAGATGTATGAATGTTTACACAGATAGCGGTGTGGATATTTCCATGTTTATCCAGAGGGCTGTGTAGATATATCCATGTTCATACAGATAGCGATATAGTTATTTCCATGTGTAAAGAGATAGCTGTTTAGATATTTCCATGTATATGTAGATAACAGTGTAGATATTTCCATTTTCAAGCAGATAGCGGTGTAGATATTTCCATGTTCCTACAGATAGCGGTGCTGATATTTCCATGTTTATACAGGTAGCGGTGTAGATATTTCCATGTTTATACAGATAGCAGTGTAGATATTTCCAGGTTTATACAGATAGCGGTGCAGATATCTCCATCTTTATACAGATGGCGGTGTAGATATTTATATGTTCATACAGATGGCGGTGTAGATATTTCCATGTTCATCCAGATGGCTCTGTAGATATATCCATGTTCGTACAGATGGCGGTGAAGATATTTCCATGTTCATACAGATAGCGGTGTAGATATTTCCATGTTCATACAGAAAGCGGTGTAGATATTTCCATGTTCATACAGATAGCGGTGTAGCTATTTCCATGTTCATACAGATAGCGGTGCGAATATTTCCAGGTTCATCCAGATGGCTGTGTAGATATATCCATGTTCATACAGATGGCCGTGTAGATATCTCCATGTTCATACAGATAGAGGGGCTGATATTTCCATGTTCATACAGATTGCGGTGCTGATATTTCCATGTTTATACAGATAGCGGTGTAGATATTTCCATGTTTATTCAGATAGCGGTGTAGAAATCTCAATCTTAATACAGATGGCGGTGTAGATATTTATATGTTCATATAGATGGAGGTGCGGATATTTCCATGTTCATACAGATGGCGGTGCAGATATTTCCATGTTCATACAGATGGCGTTGTAGATATTTCCATGTTCATACAGATAGCGTTGTAGTTATTTCCATGTGTAAAGAGATAGCTGTGTAGATATTTCCATGTATATGCAGATAGCAGTGTAGATATTTCCATTTTCATGCAGATAGCTGTGTAGATATTTCCATGTTCAAACATATAGCGGTGTAGATATTTCCATGTTCATACAGATAGCGGTGCAGATATTTCCATGTTCATTCAGATAGCGGTGTAGATATTTCCATGTTTATACAGATAGCGGTGAAGATGTATGCATGTTTACACAGATAGCGGTGTAGATATTTCCATGTTCATCCAGATGGCTGTGTAGATATCTACATGTTCATACAGATAGCGTTGTAGATATTTCCATGTTCATACAGATAGAGGAGTAGCTATTTCCATGTTCATACAGATAGCGGTGTAGATATTTCCATGTTTATACAGATAGCGGTGAAGATGTATGCATGTTTACACAGATAGCGGTGTAGATATTTCCATGTTCATACAGATAGCGGTGTAGTTATTTCCATGTTCATACAGATAGCGGTGTAGCTATTTCCATGTTCATACAGATAGCGCTGTAGCTATTTCCATGTTCATACAGATAGCGGTGTAGATATTTCCATGTTCGTACAGATAGCAGTGTAGATATTTCAGTGTTTATAGAGATAGCGGTGTAGTTATTTCCATGTTTATACAGATAGCGGTGTAGATATTTCCGTGTTTATAGAGATAGCGGTGTAGGTATTTCCATGTGTAAAGAGATAGCTTTGTAGATATTTCCATGTATATGCAGATAGCTGTGTAGATATTTCTATTTTCATGCCAATAGCTGTTTAGATATTTCCATGTTCATACAGATAGTGGTGTAGATATTTCCATGTTCATACAGATAGCAGTGCTGATATTTCCATGTTTATACAGGGAGCGGTGTAGATATTTCCATGTTTATACAGATAGCGGTGTAGATATTTCCATGTTTATACAGATAGCGGTGTAGATATTTCCATGTTTATACAGATAGCGGTGTAGATATTTCCATGTTTATACAGATAGCGGTGTAGATATCTCCTTCTTAATACAGATGGCGGTGTAGATATTTATATGTTCATACAGATGGCAGTGCGGATATTTCCATGTTCATACAGATGGCGGTGTAGATATTTCCATGTTCATACAGATAGCGGTGTAGATATTTCCATGTTCATACAGATAGCGGTGCTGATATTTCCATGTTTAAACAGGTAGCGGTGTAGATATTTCCATGTTTATACAGATAGTGCTGTAGATATTTCCATGTTTATACAGATAGCGGTGTAGATATTTCCATGTTTATACAGATAGCGGTGTAGATATCTCCATCTTTATACAGATGGCGGTGTAGATATTTATATGTTCATACAGATGTCGGTGCAGATATTTCCATGTTCATACAGATGGCGGTGTAGCTATTTCCATGTTCATACAGATAGCGTTGTAGTTATTTCCATGTGTAAAGAGATAGCTGTGTAGATATTTCCATGTATATGCAGATAGCAGTGTAGATATTTCCATTTTCATGCAGATAGCGGTGTAGATATTTCCATGTTGAAACATACAGCGGTGTAGATATTTCCATGTTCATACAGATAGCGGTGCAGATATTTCCATGTTCATTCAGATAGCGGTGTAGATATTTCCATGTTTATACAGATAGCGGTGAAGATGTATGCATGTTTAAACAGATAGCGGTGTAGATATTTCCATGTTCATCCAGATGGCTGTGTAGATATATCCATGTTCATACAGATAGCGGTGTAGATATTTCCATTTTCATACAGATAGCGGTGTAGCTATTTCCATGTTCATACAGATAGCGGTGTAGATATTTCCATGTTTATACAGATAGCGGTGAAGATGTATGCATGTTTACACAGATAGTGGTGTAGATATTTCCATGTTCATACAGATAGCGGTGTAGATATATCCATGTTCATCCAGATGGCTGTGTAGATATATCCATGTTCATACAGATAGCGGTGTAGTTATTTCCATGTTCATACAGATAGTGGTGTAGCTATTTCCATGTTCATACAGATAGCGGTGTAGCTATTTCCATGTTCGTACAGATAGCCGTGTAGATATTTCCATGTTCCTACAGATAGCTGTGCTGATATTTCCATGTTTATACAGGTAGCGGTGTAGAAATTTCCATGTTTATCAAGATAGCGGTGTAGATATTTCCATGTTTATACAGATAACGGTGTAGATATTTCCAGGTTTATACAGATAGCGGTGTAGAAATCTCCATCTTAATACAGATGGCGGTGTAGATATTTATATGTTCATACAGATGGCGGTGTAGATATTTCCATGTTCATCCAGATGGCACTGTAGCTATATCCATGTTCGTACAGATGGCGGTGAAGATATTTCCTTGTTCATACAGATAGCGGTGTAGATATTTCCATGCTCATACAGATAGCGGTGTAGATATTTCCATGTTTATACAGATAGCGCTGAAGATGTATGCATGTTTACACAGATAGCGGTGTAGATATTTCCATGTTCATACAGATAGCGGTGTAGTTATTTCCATGTTCATACAGATAGCGGTGTAGCTATTTCCATGTTCATACAGATAGCGGTGTAGCTATTTCCATGTTCATACAGATAGCGGTGTAGATATTTCCATGTTCGTACAGATAGCAGTGTAGATATTTCCGTGTTTATAGAGATAGTGGTGTAGTTATTTCCATGTTTATACAGATAGCGGTGTAGATATTTCCGTGTTTATAGAGATAGCGGTGTAGGTATTTCCATGTGTAAAGAGATAGCTTTGGAGATATTTCCATGTATATGCAGATAGCTGTGTAGATATTTCTATTTTCATGCAGATAGCTGTTTAGATATTTCCATGTTCATTCAGATAGTGGTGTAGATATTTCCATGTTCATACAGATAGCGGTGTAGCTATTTCCATGTTCATACAGATAGCAGTGTAGCTATTTCCATGTTCATAGAGATAGCGGTGTAGATATTTCCATGTTCATACAGATAGCGGTGCTGATATTTCCATGTTTATACAGGTAGCGGTGTAGATATTTCCATGTTTATACAGATAGAGGTGTAGGTATTTCCATGTTTATACAGATAGCGGTGTAGATATTTCCAAGTTTATACAGATAGCGGTGAAGATATCTCCAACTTAATACAGATGGCGGTGTAGATATTTATATGTTTATACAGATGGCGGTGCAGATATTTCCATGTTCATTCAGATGGCGGTGTAGATATCTCCATGTTCATACAGATAGAGGGGCTGATATTTCCATGTTCATACAGATAGCGGTGCTGATATTCCCATGTTTATACAGATAGCGGTGTAGATATTTCCATGTTTATTCAGATAGCGGTGTAGATATCTCCATCTTAATACAGATGGCAGTGTAAATATTTATATGTTGATACAGATGGCGGTGCAGATATTTCCATGTTCATACAGATGGCGGTTTAGATATTTCCATGTTCATACAGATAGCGGTGTAGTTATTTCCATGTGTAAAGAGATAGCTGTGTAGATATTTCCATGTATATGCAGATAGCTGTGTAGATATTTCCATGTTCATGCAGATTGCGGTGTAGATATTTCCATGTTCAAACAGATAGCGGTGTAGATATTTCCATGTGCGTACAGATAGCGGTGCAGATATTTCCATGTTCATACAGATAGCGGTGTAGATATTTCCATGTTTATACAGATAGCGGTGAAGATGTATGCATGTTTACACAGATAGCGGTGTGGATATTTCCATGTTCATAAAGATAGCGGTGTAGATATTTCCATGTTCATCCAGATGAATGTGTAGATATATCCATGGTCATACAGATGGCGGTGTAGCTATTTCCATGTTCATACAGATAGCGGTGTAGATATTTCCATGTTTATACAGATAGCGGTGAAGATGTATGCATGTTTACACAGATAGCGGTGTAGATATTTCCATGTTCATACAGATAGCGGTGTAGATATATCCATGTTCATCCATATGGCTGTGTAGATATATCCATGTTCATACAGATAGCGGTGTAGTTATTTCCATGTTCATACAGATAGTGGTGTAGCTATTTCCATGTTCATACAGATAGCGGTGTAGCTATTTCCATGTTCATACAGATAGCGGTGTAGCTATTTCCATGTTCATACAGATAGCGGTGTAGATATTTCCATGTTGAAACATATAGCGGTGTAGATATTTCCATGTTCATACAGATAGCGGTGCAGATATTTCCATGTTCATTCAGATAGCGGTGTAGATATTTCCATGTTTATACAGATAGCGTTGAAGATGTATGCATGTTTACACAGATAGCGGTGTAGATATTTCCATGTTCATCCAGATGGCTGTGTAGATATATCCATGTTCATACAGATAGCGGTGTAGATATTTCCATGTTCATACAGATATCGGTGTAGCTATTTCCATGTTCATACAGATAGCGGTGTGGATATTTCCATGTTTATACAGATAGCGGTGAAGATGTATGCATGTTTACACAGATAGCGGTGTAGATATTTCCATGTTCATACAGATAGCGGTGTAGATATATCCATGTTCATCCATATGGCTGTGTAGATATATCCATGTTCATACAGATAGCGGTGTAGTTATTTCCATGTTCATACAGATAGTGGTGTAGCTATTTCCATGTTCATACAGATAGCGGTGTAGCTATTTCCATGTTCATACAGATAGCGGTGTAGATATTTCCATGTTCGTACAGATAGCGGTGTAGATATTTCCATGTTCCTACAGATAGCTGTGCTGATATTTCCATGTTTATACAGGTAGCGGTGTAGAAATTTCCATGTTTATCCAGATAGTGGTGTAGATATTTCCATGTTTATACAGATAGCGGTGTAGATATTTCCAGGTTTATACAGATAGCGGTGTAGAAATCTCCATCTTAATACAGATGGCGGTGTAGATATTTATATGTTCATACAGATGGCGGTGTAGATATTTCCATGTTCATCCAGATGGCACTGTAGCTATATCCATGTTTGTACAGATGGCGGTGAAGATATTTCCTTGTTCATACAGATAGCGGTGTAGATATTTCCATGTTCATACAGATAGCGGTGTAGATATATCCATGTTCATACAGATAGCGGTGTAGCTATTTCCATGTTCATACAGATAGCGGTGTAGATATTTCCATGTTCCTCCAAATGGCTGTGTAGATATATCCATGTTCATTCAGATGGCGGTGTAGATATCTCCATGTTCATACAGATAGAGGGGCTGATATTTCCATGTTCATACAGATAGCGGTGCTGATATTTCCATGTTTATACAGGTAGCGGTGTAGATATTTCCATGTTCATACAGATGGCTGTGTAGATATCTCCATCTTAATACAGATGGTGGTGTAGATATTTCCATGTTTATCCAGATAGCGGTGTAGATATCTCCATCTTAGTACAGATGGTGGTGTAGATATTTATATGTTCATACAGATGGCGGTGCAGATATTTCCATGTTCATACAGATAGCGGTGTAGTTATTTCCATGTGTAAAGAGATTGCTGTGTAGATATTTCCATGAATATGCAGATAGCTGTGTAGATATTTCCATTTTCATGCTTATAGCGTTTTAGATATTTCCATGTTCAAACAGATAGCGGTGTAGATATTTCCACGTTCATAGAGATAGCGGTGTTGATATTTCCATGCTTATACAGATTGCGGTGAAGATGTATGCATGTTTACACTGATAGTGGTGTAGATATTTCCATGTTCATGCAGATAGCGGTGTAGATATTTCCATGTACATCCAGATGGCTGTGTAGATATATCCATGTTCATACAGATAGCGGTGTAGATATTTCCATGTTCATACAGATAGTGGTGTAGATATTTCCATGTTCATACAGATAGCGGTGTAGCTATTTCCATGTTCATACAGATAGCAGTGTAGCTATTTCCATGTTCATAGAGATAGCGGTGTAGATATTTCCATGTTCATACAGATAGCGGTGCTGATATTTCCATGTTTATACAGGTAGCGGTGTAGATATTTCCATGTTTATACAGATAGCGGTGTAGGTGTTTCCATGTTTATACAGATAGCGGTGTAGATATTTCCAAGTTTATACAGATAGCGGTGTAGATATCTCCAACTTAATATAGATGGCGGTGTAGATATTTATATGTTTATACAGATGGCGGTGCAGATATTTCCATGTTCATACAGATGGCGGTGTAGATATTTCCGTGTTTATAGAGATAGCGGTGTAGGTATTTCCATGTGTAAAGAGATAGCTTTGTAGATATTTCCATGTATATGCAGATAGCTGTGTAGATATTTGTATTTTCATGTAGATAGCGGTTTAGATATTTCCATGTTCGTACAGATAGCGGTGTAGGTATTTCCATGTTCATACAGATAGCGTTGTAGATATTTAAATGTTTATACAGATAGCGGTGAAGATGTATGCATGTTTACACAGATATCGGTGTAGATATTTCCATGTTCATACAGATAGCTGTGTAGATATTTCCAAGTTCATACAGATAGCAGTGCTGATATTTCCATGTTTATACAGGGAGCGGTGTAGATATTTCCATGTTTATACAGATAGCGGTGTAGATATTTCCATGTTTATACAGATAGCGGTGTAGATATTTCCATGTTTATACAGATAGCGGTGTAGATATCTCCTTCTTAATACAGATGGCGGTGTAGATATTTATATGTTCATACAGATGGCGGTGCGGATATTTCCATGTTCATAAAGATGGCTCTGTAGATATATCCATGTTCATACAGATAGCGGTGAAGATATTTCCATTTTCATACAGATAGCGGTGTAGATATTTCCATGTTCATACAGATAGCGGTGTAGATATTCCCATGTTCATACAGATAGCGGTGTAGATACTTCCATGTTCCTCCAGATGGCTGTGTAGATATATCCATGTTCATACAGATGGCGGTGTAGATATCTCCATGTTCATACAGACAGAGGGGCTGATATTTCCATGTTCATACAGATAGCGGTGCTGATATTTCCATGTTTATACAGATAGCGGTGTAGATATTTCCATGTTTATTCAGATAGCGGTGTAGATATCTCCATCTTAATACAGATGGCAGTGTAGATATTTATATGTTCATACAGATGGCGGTGCAGATATTTCTATGTTCATACAGATGGCGGTGTAGATATTTCCATGTTCATACAGATAGCGGTGTAGTTATTTCCATGTGTAAAGAGATAGCTGTGTAGATATTTCCATGTATATGCAGATAGCTGTGTAGGTATTTCCATTTTCATGCAGATAGCTGTGTAGATATTTCCATTTTCATGCAGATAGCGGTGTATATATTTCCATCTTCAAACAGATAGCGGTGTAGATATTTCCATGTTAATACAGATAGCGGTGTAGATATTTCCATGTTTATACAGATAGCGGTGAAGATGTATGCATGTTTACACAGATAGCGGTGTGGATATTTCCATGTTCATCCAGAGGGTTGTGTCGATATATCCATGTTCATCCAGATGGCTGTGTAGATATATCCATGTTCATACAGATGGCGGTGAAGTTATTTCCATGTTCATACAGATAGCGGTGTAGATATCTCCATGTTCATACAGATAGCGGTGTAGATATTTCCATGTTCATACAGATAGCGGTTTAGATATTTCCATGTTCAAACAGATTGCGGTGTAGATATTTCCATGTTCATACAGATAGCGGTGTAGATATCTCCATGTTCATACAGATAGCGGTGTAGATATTTCCATGTTCGTACAGATAGCGGTTTAGATATTTCCATGTTCAAACAGATAGCGGTGTAGATATTTCCAAGTTCATACAGATAGCAGTGTTGATATTTCCATGTTTATACAGATTGCGATGAAGATGTATGCATGTTTACACAGATAGCGGTGTAGATATTTCCATGTTCATACAGATAGCGGTGCTGATATTTCCATGTTTAAACAGGTAGCGGTGTAGATATTTCCATGTTTATACAGATAGCGGTGTAGATATTTCCATGTTTATACAGATAGCGGTGTAGATATTTCCATGTTTATACAGATAGCGGTGTAGATATCTTCATCTTTATACAGATAGCGGTGTAGATATTTCCATGTTCATCCAGATGGCTGTGTAGATATATCCATGTTTATACAGATAGCGGTGTAGATATCTTCATCTTTATACAGATGGCGGTGTAGATATTTATAAGTTCATACAGATGTCGGTGCAGATATTTCCATGTTCATACAGATGGCGGTGTAGCTATTTCCATGTTCATACAGATAGCGTTGTAGTTATTTCCATGTGTAAAGAGATAGCTGTGTAGATATTTCCATGTATATGCAGATAGCAGTGTAGATATTTCCATTTTCATGCAGATAGCGGTGTAGATATTTCCATGTTGAAACATATAGCGGTGTAGATATTTCCATGTTCATACAGATAGCGGTGCAGATATTTCCATGTTCAATCAGATAGCGGTGTAGATATTTCCATGTTTATACAGATAGCGGTGAAGATGTATGCATGTTTAAACAGATAGCGGTGTAGATATTTCCATGTTCATCCAGATGGCTGTGTAGATATATCCATGTTCATACAGATAGCGGTGTAGATATTTCCATGTTCATACAGATAGCGGTGTAGATATTTCCATGTTCATACAGATAGCGGTGTAGATATTTCCATGTTTATACAGATAGCGGTGAAGATGTATGCATGTTTACACAGATAGCGGTGTAGATATTTCCATGTTCATACAGATAGCGGTGTAGATATATCCATGTTCATCCAGATGGCTGTGTAGATATATCCATGTTCATACAGATATCGGTGTAGTTATTTCCATGTTCATACAGATAGTGGTGTAGCTATTTCCATGTTCATACAGATAGCGGTGTAGCTATTTCCATGTTCATACAGATAGCGGTGTAGATATTTCCATGTTCGTACAGATAGCGGTGTAGATATTTCCATGTTCCTACAGATAGCTGTGCTGATATTTCCATGTTTATACAGGTAGCGGTGTAGAAATTTCCATGTTTATCCAGATAGCGATGTAGATATTTCCATGTTTATACAGATAGCGGTGTAGATATTTCCAGGTTTATACAGATAGCGGTGTAGAAATCTCCATCTTAATACAGATGGCGGTGTAGATATTTATATGTTCATACAGATGGCGGTGTAGATATTTCCATGTTCATCCAGATGGCACTGTAGCTATATCCATGTTCGTACAGATGGCGGTGAAGATATTTCCTTGTTCATACAGATAGCGGTGTAGATATTTCCATGTTCATACAGATAGCGGTGTAGATATATCTATGTTCATACAGATAGCGGTGTAGCTATTTCCATGTTCATACAGATAGCGGTGTAGATATTTCCATGTTCCTCCAGATGGCTGTGTAGATATATCCATGTTCATTCAGATGGCGGTGTAGATATCTCCATGTTCATACAGATAGAGGGGCTGATATTTCCATGTTCATACAGATAGCGGTGCTGATATTCCCATGTTTATACAGATAGCGGTGTAGATATTTCCATGTTTATTCAGATAGCGGTGTAGATATCTCCATCTTAATACAGATGGCAGTGTAGATATTTATATGTTGATACAGATGGCGGTGCAGATATTTCCATGTTCATACAGATGGCGGTTTAGATATTTCCATGTTCATACAGATAGCGGTGTAGTTATTTCCATGTGTAAAGAGATAGCTGTGTAGATATTTCCATGTATATGCAGATAGCTGTGTAGATATTTCCATGTTCATGCAGATAGCGGTGTAGATATTTCCATGTTCATCCAGATGGCTGTGTAGATATATCCATGTTCATACAGATAGCGGTGTAGATATTTCCATGTTCCTACAGATAGCGGTGTAGATATCTCCATCTTAATACAGATGGCAGTGTAGATATTTATATGTTCATACAGATGGCGGTGCAGATATTTCTATGTTCATACAGATGGCGGTGTAGATATTTCCATGTTCATACAGATAGCGTTGTAGATATTTCCATGTTTATACAGATAGCGGTGAAGATGTATGCATGTTTACACAGATAGCGGTGTAGATATGTCCATGTTCATACAGATAGCTGTGTAGATATTTCCATGTTCATACAGATAGCAGTGCTGATATTTCCATGTTTATACAGGGAGCGGTGTAGATATTTCCATGTTTATACAGATAGCGGTGTAGATATTTCCATGTTTATACAGATAGCGGTGTAGATATTTCCATGTTTATACAGATAGCGGTGTAGATATTTCCATGTTTATACAGATAGCGGTGTAGATATCTCCTTCTTAATACAGATGGCGGTGTAGATATTTATATGTTCATACAGATGGCAGTGCGGATATTTCCATGTTCATACAGATGGCGGTGTAGATATTTCCATGTTCATACAGATAGCGGTGTAGATATTTCCATGTTCATACAGATAGCGGTGCTGATATTTCCATGTTTAAACAGGTAGCGGTGTAGATATTTCCATGTTTATACAGATAGCGGTGTAGATATTTCCATGTTTATACAGATAGCGGTGTAGATATTTCCATGTTTATACAGATAGCGGTGTAGATATGTTCATCTTTATACAGATAGCGGTGTAGATATTTCCATGTTCATCCAGATGGCTGTGTAGATATATCCATGTTTATACAGATAGCGGTGTAGATATCTTCATCTTTATACAGATGGCGGTGTAGATATTTATAAGTTCATACAGATGTCGGTGCAGATATTTCCATGTTCATACAGATGGCGGTGTAGCTATTTCCATGTTCATACAGATAGCGTTGTAGTTATTTCCATGTGTAAAGAGATAGCTGTGTAGATATTTCCATGTATATGCAGATAGCAGTGTAGATATTTCCATTTTCATGCAGATAGCGGTGTAGATATTTCCATGTTGAAACATATAGCGGTGTAGATATTTCCATGTTCATACAGATAGCGGTGCAGATATTTCCATGTTCAATCAGATAGCGGTGTAGATATTTCCATGTTTATACAGATAGCGGTGAAGATGTATGCATGTTTAAACAGATAGCGGTGTAGATATTTCCATGTTCATCCAGATGGCTGTGTAGATATATCCATGTTCATACAGATAGCGGTGTAGATATTTCCATGTTCATACAGATAGCGGTGTAGCTATTTCCATGTTCATACAGATAGCGGTGTAGATATTTCCATGTTTATACAGATAGCGGTGAAGATGTATGCATGTTTACACAGATAGCGGTGTAGATATTTCCATGTTCATACAGATAGCGGTGTAGATATATCCATGTTCATCCAGATGGCTGTGTAGATATATCCATGTTCATACAGATATCGGTGTAGTTATTTCCATGTTCATACAGATAGTGGTGTAGCTATTTCCATGTTCATACAGATAGCGGTGTAGCTATTTCCATGTTCATACAGATAGCGGTGTAGATATTTCCATGTTCGTACAGATAGCGGTGTAGATATTTCCATGTTCCTACAGATAGCTGTGCTGATATTTCCATGTTTATACAGGTAGCGGTGTAGAAATTTCCATGTTTATCCAGATAGCGGTGTAGATATTTCCATGTTTATACAGATAGCGGTGTAGATATTTCCAGGTTTATACAGATAGCGGTGTAGAAATCTCCATCTTAATACAGATGGCGGTGTAGATATTTATATGTTCATACAGATGGCGGTGTAGATATTTCCATGTTCATCCAGATGGCACTGTAGCTATATCCATGTTCGTACAGATGGCGGTGAAGATATTTCCTTGTTCATACAGATAGCGGTGTAGATATTTCCATGTTCAGATAGCGGTGTAGATATATCTATGTTCATACAGATAGCGGTGTAGCTATTTCCATGTTCATACAGATAGCGGTGTAGATATTTCCATGTTCCTCCAGATGGCTGTGTAGATATATCCATGTTCATTCAGATGGCGGTGTAGATATCTCCATGTTCATACAGATAGAGGGGCTGATATTTCCATGTTCATACAGATAGCGGTGCTGATATTCCCATGTTTATACAGATAGCAGTGTAGATATTTCCATGTTTATTCAGATAGCGGTGTAGATATCTCCATCTTAATACAGATGGCAGTGTAGATATTTATATGTTGATACAGATGGCGGTGCAGATATTTCCATGTTCATACAGATGGCGGTTTAGATATTTCCATGTTCATACAGATAGCGGTGTAGTTATTTCCATGTGTAAAGAGATAGCTGTGTAGATATTTCCATGTATATGCAGATAGCTGTGTAGATATTTCCATGTTCATGCAGATTGCGGTGTAGATATTTCCATGTTCAAACAGATAGCGGTGTAGATATTTCCATGTGCATACAGATAGCGGTGCAGATATTTCCATGTTCATACAGATAGCGGTGTAGATATTTCCATGTTTATACAGATAGCGGTGAAGATGTATGCATGTTTACACAGATAGCGGTGTGGATATTTCCATGTTCATAAAGATAGCGGTGTAGATATTTCCATGTTCATCCAGATGAATGTGTAGATATATCCATGGTCATACAGATGGCGGTGTAGCTATTTCCATGTTCATACAGATAGCGTTGTAGTTATTTCCATGTGTAAAGAGATAGCTGTGTAGATATTTCCATGTATATGCAGATAGCAGTGTAGATACTTCCATTTTCATGCAGATAGCGGTGTAGATATTTCCATGTTGAAACATATAGCGGTGTGGATATTTCCATGTTCATACAGATAGCGGTGCAGATATTTCCATGTTCATTCAGATAGCGGTGTAGATATTTCCATGTTTATACAGATAGCGGTGAAGATGTATGCATGTTTACACAGATAGCGGTGTAGATATTTCCATGTTCATCCAGATGGCTGTGTAGATATATCCATGTTCATACAGATAGCGGTGTAGATATTTCCATGTTCATACAGATAGCGGTGTAGCTATTTCCATGTTCATACAGATAGCGGTGTAGATATTTCCATGTTTATACAGATTGCGGTGAAGATGTATGCATGTTTACACAGATAGCGGTGTAGATATTTCCATGTTCATACAGATAGCGGTGTAGATATATCCATGTTCATCCAGATGGCTGTGTAGATATATCCGTGTTCATACAGATAGCTTTGTAGTTATTTCCATGTTCATACAGATAGTGGAGTAGCTATTTCCATGTTCATACAGATAGCGGTGTAGCTATTTCCATGTTCATACAGATAGCGGTGTAGATATTTCCATGTTCGTACAGATAGCGGAGTAGATATTTCCATGTTCCTACAGATAGCTGTGCTGATATTTCCATGTTTATACAGGTAGCGGTGTAGATATTTCCATGTTTATACAGATAGTGGTGTAGATATTTCCATGTTTATACAGATAGCGGTGTAGATATTTCCATGTTTATACAGATAGCGGTGTAGATATCTCCTTCTTAATACAGATGGCGGTGTAGATATTTATATGTTCATAAAGATGGCGGTGCGGATATTTCCATTTTCATAAAGATGGCTCTGTAGATATATCCATGTTCATACAGATAGCGGTGAAGATATTTCCATTTTCATACAGATAGCGGTGTAGATATTTCCATGTTCATACAGATAGCGGTGTAGATATTCCCATGTTCATACAGATAGCGGTGTAGATACTTCCATGTTCCTCCAGATGGCTGTGTAGATATATCCATGTTCATACAGATGGCGGTGTAGATATCTCCATGTTCATACAGATAGAGGGGCTGATATTTCCATGTTCATACAGATAGCGGTGCTGATATTTCCATGTTTATACAGATAGCGGTGTAGATATTTCCATGTTTATTCAGATAGCGGTGTAGATATCTCCATCTTAATACAGATGGCAGTGTAGATATTTATATGTTCATACAGATGGCGGTGCAGATATTTCTATGTTCATACAGATGGCGGTGTAGATATTTCCATGTTCATACAGATAGCGGTGTAGTTATTTCCATGTGTAAAGAGATAGCTGTGTAGATATTTCCATGTATATGCAGATAGCTGTGTAGGTATTTCCATTTTCATGCAGATAGCTGTGTAGATATTTCCATTTTCATGCAGATAGCGGTGTATATATTTCCATCTTCAAACAGATAGCGGTGTAGATATTTCCATGTTAATACAGATAGCGGTGTAGATATTTCCATGTTTTTACAGATAGCGGTGAAGATGTATGCATGTTTACACAGATAGCGGTGTGGATATTTCCATGTTCATCCAGAGGGTTGTGTCGATATATCCATGTTCATCCAGATGGCTGTGTAGATATATCCATGTTCATACAGATGGCGGTGAAGTTATTTCCATGTTCATACAGATAGCGGTGTAGATATCTCCATGTTCATACAGATAGCGGTGTAGATATTTCCATGTTCATACAGATAGCGGTTTAGATATTTCCATGTTCAAACAGATTGCGGTGTAGATATTTCCATGTTCATACAGATAGCGGTGTAGATATCTCCATGTTCATACAGATAGCGGTGTAGATATTTCCATGTTCGTACAGATAGCGGTTTAGATATTTCCATGTTCAAACAGATAGCGGTGTAGATATTTCCAAGTTCATACAGATAGCAGTGTTGATATTTCCATGTTTATACAGATTGCGATGAAGATGTATGCATGTTTACACAGATAGCGGTGTAGATATTTCCATGTTCATGCAGATAGCGGTGTAGATATTTCCATGTTCATCCAGATGGCTGTGTAGATATATCCATGTTCATACAGATAGCGGTGTAGATATTTCCATGTTCCTACAGATAGCGGTGTAGATATCTCCATCTTAATACAGATGGCAGTGTAGATATTTATATGTTCATACAGATGGCGGTGCAGATATTTCTATGTTCATACAGATGGCGGTGTAGATATTTCCATGTTCATACAGATAGCGTTGTAGATATTTCCATGTTTATACAGATAGCGGTGAAGATGTATGCATGTTTACACAGATAGCGGTGTAGATATGTCCATGTTCATACAGATAGCTGTGTAGATATTTCCATGTTCATACAGATAGCAGTGCTGATATTTCCATGTTTATACAGGGAGCGGTGTAGATATTTCCATGTTTATACAGATAGCGGTGTAGATATTTCCATGTTTATACAGATAGCGGTGTAGATATTTCCATGTTTATACAGATAGCGGTGTAGATATTTCCATGTTTATACAGATAGCGGTGTAGATATCTCCTTAATACAGATGGCGGTGTAGATATTTATATGTTCATACAGATGGCAGTGCGGATATTTCCATGTTCATACAGATGGCGGTGTAGATATTTCCATGTTCATACAGATAGCGGTGTAGATATTTCCATGTTCATACAGATAGCGGTGCTGATATTTCCATGTTTAAACAGGTAGCGGTGTAGATATTTCCATGTTTATACAGATAGCGGTGTAGATATTTCCATGTTTATACAGATAGCGGTGTAGATATTTCCATGTTTATACAGATAGCGGTGTAGATATCTTCATCTTTATACAGATAGCTGTGTAGATATTTCCATGTTCATCCAGATGGCTGTGTAGATATATCCATGTTCATACAGATAGCGGTGTAGATATTTCCATGTTCATACAGTTAGCGGTGTAGCTATTTCCATGTTCATACAGATAGCGGTGTAGATATTTCCATGTTTATACAGATAGCGGTGAAGATGTATGCATGTTTACACAGATAGCGGTGTAGATATTTCCATGTTCATACAGATAGCGGTGTAGATATATCCATGTTCATCCAGATGGCTGTGTAGATATATCCATGTTCATACAGATATCGGTGTAGTTATTTCCATGTTCATACAGATAGTGGTGTAGCTATTTCCATGTTCATACAGATAGCGGTGTAGCTATTTCCATGTTCATACAGATAGCGGTGTAGATATTTCCATGTTCGTACAGATAGCGGTGTAGATATTTCCATGTTCCTACAGATAGCTGTGCTGATATTTCCATGTTTATACAGGTAGCGGTGTAGAAATTTCCATGTTTATCCAGATAGCGGTGTAGATATTTCCATGTTTATACAGATAGCGGTGTAGATATTTCCAGGTTTATACAGATAGCGGTGTAGAAATCTCCATCTTAATACAGATGGCGGTGTAGATATTTATATGTTCATACAGATGGTGGTGTAGATATTTCCATGTTCATCCAGATGGCACTGTAGCTATATCCATGTTCGTACAGATGGCGGTGAAGATATTTCCTTGTTCATACAGATAGCGGTGTAGATATTTCCATGTTCATACAGATAGCGGTGTAGATATATCTATGTTCATACAGATAGCGGTGTAGCTATTTCCATGTTCATACAGATAGCGGTGTAGATATTTCCATGTTCCTCCAGATGGCTGTGTAGATATATCCATGTTCATTCAGATGGCGGTGTAGATATCTCCATGTTCATACAGATAGAGGGGCTGATATTTCCATGTTCATACAGATAGCGGTGCTGATATTCCCATGTTTATACAGATAGCGGTGTAGATATTTCCATGTTTATTCAGATAGCGGTGTAGATATCTCCATCTTAATACAGATGGCAGTGTAGATATTTATATGTTGATACAGATGGCGGTGCAGATATTTCCATGTTCATACAGATGGCGGTTTAGATATTTCCATGTTCATACAGATAGCGGTGTAGTTATTTCCATGTGTAAAGAGATAGCTGTGTAGATATTTCCATGTATATGCAGATAGCTGTGTAGATATTTCCATGTTCATGCAGATTGCGGTGTAGATATTTCCATGTTCAGATAGCGGTGTAGATATTTCCATGTGCATACAGATAGCGGTGCAGATATTTCCATGTTCATACAGATAGCGGTGTAGATATTTCCATGTTTATACAGATAGCGGTGAAGATGTATGCATGTTTACACAGATAGCGGTGTGGATATTTCCATGTTCATAAAGATAGCGGTGTAGATATTTCCATGTTCATCCAGATGAATGTGTAGATATATCCATGGTCATACAGATGGTGGTGTAGCTATTTCCATGTTCATACAGATAGCGTTGTAGTTATTTCCATGTGTAAAGAGATAGCTGTGTAGATATTTCCATGTATATGCAGATAGCAGTGTAGATACTTCCATTTTCATGCAGATAGCGGTGTAGATATTTCCATGTTGAAACATATAGCGGTGTGGATATTTCCATGTTCATACAGATAGCGGTGCAGATATTTCCATGTTCATTCAGATAGCGGTGTAGATATTTCCATGTTTATACAGATAGCGGTGAAGATGTATGCATGTTTACACAGATAGCGGTGTAGATATTTCCATGTTCATCCAGATGGCTGTGTAGATATATCCATGTTCATACAGATAGCGGTGTAGATATTTCCATGTTCATACAGATAGCGGTGTAGCTATTTCCATGTTCATACAGATAGCGGTGTAGATATTTCCATGTTTATACAGATTGCGGTGAAGATGTATGCATGTTTACACAGATAGCGGTGTAGATATTTCCATGTTCATACAGATAGCGGTGTAGATATATCCATGTTCATCCAGATGGCTGTGTAGATATATCCATGTTCATACAGATAGCTTTGTAGTTATTTCCATGTTCATACAGATAGTGGTGTAGCTATTTCCATGTTCATACAGATAGCGGTGTAGCTATTTCCATGTTCATACAGATAGCGGTGTAGATATTTCCATGTTCGTACAGAGAGCGGTGTAGATATTTCCATGTTCCTACAGATAGCTGTGCTGATATTTCCATGTTTATACAGGTAGCGGTGTAGATATTTCCATGTTTATACAGATAGCGGTGTAGATATTTCCATGTTTATACAGATAGCGGTGTAGATATTTCCATGTTTATACAGATAGCGGTGTAGATATCTCCTTCTTAATACAGATGGCGGTGTAGATATTTATATGTTCATACAGATGGCGGTGCGGATATTTCCATGTTCATAAAGATGGCTCTGTAGATATATCCATGTTCATAAAGATAGCGGTGAAGATATTTCCATTTTCATACAGATAGCGGTGTAGATATTTCCATGTTCATACAGATAGCGGTGTAGATATTCCCATGTTCATACAGATAGCGGTGTAGATACTTCCATGTTCCTCCAGATGGCTGTGTAGATATATCCATGTTCATACAGATGGCGGTGTAGATATCTCCATGTTCATACAGATAGAGGGGCTGATATTTCCATGTGTAAAGAGATAGCTGTGTAGATATTTCCATGTATATGCAGATAGCTGTGTAGATATTTCCATGTTCATGCAGATTGCGGTGTAGATATTTCCATGTTCAAACAGATAGCGGTGTAGCTATTTCCATGTTCATACAGATAGCGGTGTAGATATTTCCATGTTCCTCCAGATGGCTGTGTAGATATATCCATGTTCATTCAGATGGCGGTGTAGATATCTCCATGTTCATACAGATAGAGGGGCTGATATTTCCATGTTCATACAGATAGCGGTGCTGATATTCCCATGTTTATACAGATAGCGGTGTAGATATTTCCATGTTTATTCAGATAGCGGTGTAGATATCTCCATCTTAATACAGATGGCAGTGTAGATATTTATATGTTGATACAGATGGCGGTGCAGATATTTCCATGTTCATACAGATGGCGGTTTAGATATTTCCATGTTCATACAGATAGCGGTGTAGTTATTTCCATGTGTAAAGAGATAGCTGTGTAGATATTTCCATGTATATGCAGATAGCTGTGTAGATATTTCCATGTTCATGCAGATAGCGGTGTAGATATTTCCATGTTCATCCAGATGGCTGTGAAGATATATCCATGTTCATACAGATAGCGGTGTAGATATTTCCATGTTCCTACAGATAGCGGTGTAGATATCTCCATCTTAATACAGATGGCAGTGTAGATATTTATATGTTCATACAGATGGCGGTGCAGATATTTCTATGTTCATACAGATGGCGGTGTAGATATTTCCATGTTCATACAGATAGCGTTGTAGATATTTCCATGTTTATACAGATAGCGGTGAAGATGTATGCATGTTTACACAGATAGCGGTGTAGATATGTCCATGTTCATACAGATAGCTGTGTAGATATTTCCATGTTCATACAGATAGCAGTGCTGATATTTCCATGTTTATACAGGGAGCGGTGTAGATATTTCCATGTTTATACAGATAGCGGTGTAGATATTTCCATGTTTATACAGATAGCGGTGTAGATATTTCCATGTTTATACAGATAGCGGTGTAGATATTTCCATGTTTATACAGATAGCGGTGTAGATATCTCCTTCTTAATACAGATGGCGGTGTAGATATTTATATGTTCATACAGATGGCAGTGCGGATATTTCCATGTTCATACAGATGGCGGTGTAGATATTTCCATGTTCATACAGATAGCGGTGTAGATATTTCCATGTTCATACAGATAGCGGTGCTGATATTTCCATGTTTAAACAGGTAGCGGTGTAGATATTTCCATGTTTATACAGATAGCGGTGTAGATATTTCCATGTTTATACAGATAGCGGTGTAGATATTTCCATGTTTATACAGATAGCGGTGTAGATATGTTCATCTTTATACAGATAGCGGTGTAGATATTTCCATGTTCATCCAGATGGCTGTGTAGATATATCCATGTTTATACAGATAGCGGTGTAGATATCTTCATCTTTATACAGATGGCGGTGTAGATATTTATAAGTTCATACAGATGTCGGTGCAGATATTTCCATGTTCATACAGATGGCGGTGTAGCTATTTCCATGTTCATACAGATAGCGTTGTAGTTATTTCCATGTGTAAAGAGATAGCTGTGTAGATATTTCCATGTATATGCAGATAGCAGTGTAGATATTTCCATTTTCATGCAGATAGCGGTGTAGATATTTCCAAGTTGAAACATATAGCGGTGTAGATATTTCCATGTTCATACAGATAGCGGTGCAGATATTTCCATGTTCAATCAGATAGCGGTGTAGATATTTCCATGTTTATACAGATAGCGGTGAAGATGTATGCATGTTTAAACAGATAGCGGTGTAGATATTTCCATGTTCATCCAGATGGCTGTGTAGATATATCCATGTTCATACAGATAGCGGTGTAGATATTTCCATGTTCATACAGATAGCGGTGTAGCTATTTCCATGTTCATACAGATAGCGGTGTAGATATTTCCATGTTTATACAGATAGCGGTGAAGATGTATGCATGTTTACACAGATAGCGGTGTAGATATTTCCATGTTCATACAGATAGCGGTGTAGATATATCCATGTTCATCCAGATGGCTGTGTAGATATATCCATGTTCATACAGATATCGGTGTAGTTATTTCCATGTTCATACAGATAGTGGTGTAGCTATTTCCATGTTCATACAGATAGCGGTGTTGCTATTTCCATGTTCATACAGATAGCGGTGTAGATATTTCCATGTTCGTACAGATAGCGGTGTAGATATTTCCATGTTCCTACAGATAGCTGTGCTGATATTTCCATGTTTATACAGGTAGCGGTGTAGAAATTTCCATGTTTATCCAGATAGCGGTGTAGATATTTCCATGTTTATACAGATAGCGGTGTAGATATTTCCAGGTTTATACAGATAGCGGTGTAGAAATCTCCATCTTAATACAGATGGCGGTGTAGATATTTATATGTTCATACAGATGGCGGTGTAGATATTTCCATGTTCATCCAGATGGCACTGTAGCTATATCCATGTTCGTACAGATGGCGGTGAAGATATTTCCTTGTTCATACAGATAGCGGTGTAGATATTTCCATGTTCATACAGATAGCGGTGTAGATATATCTATGTTCATACAGATAGCGGTGTAGCTATTTCCATGTTCATACAGATAGCGGTGTAGATATTTCCATGTTCCTCCAGATGGCTGTGTAGATATATCCATGTTCATTCAGATGGCGGTGTAGATATCTCCATGTTCATACAGATAGAGGGGCTGATATTTCCATGTTCATACAGATAGCGGTGCTGATATTCCCATGTTTATACAGATAGCGGTGTAGATATTTCCATGTTTATTCAGATAGCGGTGTAGATATCTCCATCTTAATACAGATGGCAGTGTAGATATTTATATGTTGATACAGATGGCGGTGCAGATATTTCCATGTTCATACAGATGGCGGTTTAGATATTTCCATGTTCATACAGATAGCGGTGTAGTTATTTCCATGTGTAAAGAGATAGCTGTGTAGATATTTCCATGTATATGCAGATAGCTGTGTAGATATTTCCATGTTCATGCAGATTGCGGTGTAGATATTTCCATGTTCAAACAGATAGCGGTGTAGATATTTCCATGTGCATACAGATAGCGGTGCAGATATTTCCATGTTCATACAGATAGCGGTGTAGATATTTCCATGTTTATACAGATAGCGGTGAAGATGTATGCATGTTTACACAGATAGCGGTGTGGATATTTCCATGTTCATAAAGATAGCGGTGTAGATATTTCCATGTTCATCCAGATGAATGTGTAGATATATCCATGGTCATACAGATGGCGGTGTAGCTATTTCCATGTTCATACAGATAGCGTTGTAGTTATTTCCATGTGTAAAGAGATAGCTGTGTAGATATTTCCATGTATATGCAGATAGCAGTGTAGATACTTCCATTTTCATGCAGATAGCGGTGTAGATATTTCCATGTTGAAACATATAGCGGTGTGGATATTTCCATGTTCATACAGATAGCGGTGCAGATATTTCCATGTTCATTCAGATAGCGGTGTAGATATTTCCATGTTTATACAGATAGCGGTGAAGATGTATGCATGTTTACACAGATAGCGGTGTAGATATTTCCATGTTCATCCAGATGGCTGTGTAGATATATCCATGTTCATACAGATAGCGGTGTAGATATTTCCATGTTCATACAGATAGCGGTGTAGCTATTTCCATGTTCATACAGATAGCGGTGTAGATATTTCCATGTTTATACAGATTGCGGTGAAGATGTATGCATGTTTACACAGATAGCGGTGTAGATATTTCCATGTTCATACAGATAGCGGTGTAGATATATCCATGTTCATCCAGATGGCTGTGTAGATATATCCGTGTTCATACAGATAGCTTTGTAGTTATTTCCATGTTCATACAGATAGTGGTGTAGCTATTTCCATGTTCATACTGATAGCGGTGTAGCTATTTCCATGTTCATACAGATAGCGGTGTAGATATTTCCATGTTCGTACAGATAGCGGAGTAGATATTTCCATGTTCCTACAGATAGCTGTGCTGATATTTCCATGTTTATACAGGTAGCGGTGTAGATATTTCCATGTTTATACAGATAGTGGTGTAGATATTTCCATGTTTATACAGATAGCGGTGTAGATATTTCCATGTTTATACAGATAGCGGTGTAGATATCTCCTTCTTAATACAGATGGCGGTGTAGATATTTATATGTTCATAAAGATGGCGGTGCGGATATTTCCATTTTCATAAAGATGGCTCTGTAGATATATCCATGTTCATACAGATAGCGGTGAAGATATTTCCATTTTCATACAGATAGCGGTGTAGATATTTCCATGTTCATACAGATAGCGGTGTAGATATTCCCATGTTCATACAGATAGCGGTGTAGATACTTCCATGTTCCTCCAGATGGCTGTGTAGATATATCCATGTTCATACAGATGGCGGTGTAGATATCTCCATGTTCATACAGATAGAGGGGCTGATATTTCCATGTTCATACAGATAGCGGTGCTGATATTTCCATGTTTATACAGATAGCGGTGTAGATATTTCCATGTTTATTCAGATAGCGGTGTAGATATCTCCATCTTAATACATATGGCAGTGTAGATATTTATATGTTCATACAGATGGCGGTGCAGATATTTCTATGTTCATACAGATGGCGGTGTAGATATTTCCATGTTCATACAGATAGCGGTGTAGTTATTTCCATGTGTAAAGAGATAGCTGTGTAGATATTTCCATGTATATGCAGATAGCTGTGTAGGTATTTCCATTTTCATGCAGATAGCTGTGTAGATATTTCCATTTTCATGCAGATAGCGGTGTATATATTTCAATCTTCAAACAGATAGCGGTGTAGATATTTCCATGTTAATACAGATAGCGGTGTAGATATTTCCATGTTTATACAGATAGCGGTGAAGATGTATGCATGTTTACACAGATAGCGGTGTGGATATTTCCATGTTCATCCAGAGGGTTGTGTCGATATATCCATGTTCATCCAGATGGCTGTGTAGATATATCCATGTTCATACAGATGGCGGTGAAGTTATTTCCATGTTCATACAGATAGCGGTGTAGATATCTCCATGTTCATACAGATAGCGGTGTAGATATTTCCATGTTCATACAGATAGCGGTTTAGATATTTCCATGTTCAAACAGATTGCGGTGTAGATATTTCCATGTTCATACAGATAGCGGTGTAGATATCTCCATGTTCATACAGATAGCGGTGTAGATATTTCCATGTTCGTACAGATAGCGGTTTAGATATTTCCATGTTCAAACAGATAGCGGTGTAGATATTTCCAAGTTCATACAGATAGCAGTGTTGATATTTCCATGTTTATACAGATTGCGATGAAGATGTATGCATGTTTACACAGATAGCGGTGTAGATATTTCCATGTTCATGCAGATAGCGGTGTAGATATTTCCATGTTCATCCAGATGGCTGTGTAGATATATCCATGTTCATACAGATAGCGGTGTAGATATTTCCATGTTCCTACAGATAGCGGTGTAGATATCTCCATCTTAATACAGATGGCAGTGTAGATATTTATATGTTCATACAGATGGCGGTGCAGATATTTCTATGTTCATACAGATGGCGGTGTAGATATTTCCATGTTCATACAGATAGCGTTGTAGATATTTCCATGTTTATACAGATAGCGGTGAAGATGTATGCATGTTTACACAGATAGCGGTGTAGATATGTCCATGTTCATACAGATAGCTGTGTAGATATTTCCATGTTCATACAGATAGCAGTGCTGATATTTCCATGTTTATACAGGGAGCGGTGTAGATATTTCCATGTTTATACAGATAGCGGTGTAGATATTTCCATGTTTATACAGATAGCGGTGTAGATATTTCCATGTTTATACAGATAGCGGTGTAGATATTTCCATGTTTATACAGATAGCGGTGTAGATATCTCCTTCTTAATACAGATGGCGGTGTAGATATTTATATGTTCATACAGATGGCAGTGCGGATATTTCCATGTTCATACAGATGGCGGTGTAGATATTTCCATGTTCATACAGATAGCGGTGTAGATATTTCCATGTTCATACAGATAGCGGTGCTGATATTTCCATGTTTAAACAGGTAGCGGTGTAGATATTTCCATGTTTATACAGATAGCGGTGTAGATATTTCCATGTTTATACAGATAGCGGTGTAGATATTTCCATGTTTATACAGATAGCGGTGTAGATATCTTCATCTTTATACAGATAGCTGTGTAGATATTTCCATGTTCATCCAGATGGCTGTGTAGATATATCCATGTTCATACAGATAGCGGTGTAGATATTTCCATGTTCATACAGTTAGCGGTGTAGCTATTTCCATGTTCATACAGATAGCGGTGTAGATATTTCCATGTTTATACAGATAGCGGTGAAGATGTATGCATGTTTACACAGATAGCGGTGTAGATATTTCCATGTTCATACAGATAGCGGTGTAGATATATCCATGTTCATCCAGATGG